>NC_074665.1:77008973-77225546 GCF_029448725.1 Salvelinus fontinalis
TTGTATGTCCTCGGCATACACATCACAGACAGACTGAAATGGTCCTCCCACACAGACAGTGTGGTGAAGAAGGTGCAACAGCGCCTCTTCAACCTCAGGAGGCTGAAGAAATTTGGCTTGTCACCTAAAACCCTGACAAACTTTTACAGATGCGCAATTGAAAGCATCTTGTCGGGCTGTATCACCATCTAGTACAGCAACTGCACCACCCTCAACTGCAAGGCTCTCCAGAGGGTGGTGCGTCTGCACAACACATCACTGGGGTAAAAACGACCTGCCCTCCAGGACACCTACAGCCCACGATATCACAGGAAGGACAAAAAGATCATCAAGGACAACAACCACCAGAGCCACTGCCTGTTTACCCCGCAACCATCCAGAAGGTGGGGTCAGTACAGGTGCATCACAGCTGGGACCAAGAAACTGGAAAACAGCTTCTATCTCAAGACCATCAGACTGCTAAACAGAAATCACTAACTCAGAGAGACTGCTGCCTCCATAGAGACTCACTAGTCACTTTAGACAATATCACTTTAATAATATTGACATATCTTACATTATTCATCTCATATGTATATACTGTATCTTATACCATCTATTGCATCTTGCCTATGCTGCTCGGTCATCACTCTATATGTACATATTCTTATTCCATCCCTTTAGATTTGTGTGCATTAGGTAGTTTTTACTCTTTAGATATTACTGTACTGTCGGAACTAGAAGCACAAGCATTTCACTACACTCACATTAACATCTGCTAACCATGTGTATGTGACCAATAACATTTTATTTTATTTGTATTTGGATCAAACAGTTGAAGTTATTTTGTTGTTGTTGTAACAACTGCTTGTAGAACAGTTTTTGTTTGTTTAAAAGATCCTTCACATGTGATAGAGAGACATCACTGTCATCAACGGTACTCCCGCCGGCTTTGGTCTTTGTCATGGTAGCTAGCGAAAAGCTCCATCCCACTAAAAGAGATTTCAGGCAGTCTTTTCAAACAGCCCTAACACTAAAAGGGCATGATCATAATTTACACAATTTCACAGTATTATTCCAACCTCATACTGTGGAAATATACAGTGGGCTCCAAAATTACTGGCACCCCTGACTGGCAATGCACAAACAATACTTACAAAATATAAACAATATAATTACAGAGAGAAACTCAAAATACCAACGTGAGAAATATTGTACTATATTAATGTTTCAATAGAACCAACCAAAATCATACAATTATTTAATACAAAATACATTTCACCAAACTCAAGGTTTCTTAACAATTATTGGCACTCCTCATTTAGTACTTAGTGCAAGCACCTCTGGCAAGGATAACAGCATGGAGCCTTTTCCTGTAATGTTTGACAAGGTTAAGGAAAACATTCTGTTGTATCCCCTTGTTTGGTTGTCCTCTTCTCCTTTACTGGTTTGTCCTCTCTTTTCTCAGGTTGTACCTTTTATTGAGCTCCTCTCCTCCCTGTGTTTCTTCTGGTCCTTTGCTTGCCACATTGTGTTGCTACTATTGATTAATTATTTGTAACAGGTGCGTGTTGGTGGCAGGGAAGTCAGGCGCAGGAGAATGAATTTGGTATAAACGGAGTCGTTTAATAAGTGCTCACAAAACTCCGAAAACCAAAATATACAAAATAATAAAAGTGGGTACAAAACCCGTCGCACACCAAAATATAACTTGCACATACATACAATCAAACAATCTCCGACAAGGACATGAGGGGAAACAGAGGGTTAATTAAATACACAACATGTAATTCATGGGATTGGAAACAGGTGTGAAGGAAGACAAGACAAAACCAATGGAAAATGGATCAGTGATGGCTAGAAGGTCGGTGAAGTCGACCGCCGAACACCGCCCAAACAAGGAGAGGAACCGACTTTGGCGGAAGTCGTGACAATTATTATTATTATTTTTTACCTTTATTTAACTAGGCAAGTCAGTTAAGAACAAAGACAGCCTAGGAACAGTGGGTTAACTGCCTTGTTCAGGGGCAGAACAACAGATTTTCACCCTGTCAGCTCAGGGATTTGATCTTGCAACCTTTCAATTACTAGTCCAACACTAACCACTAGGCTACCCTGCCGCCCCACTCTGCTGTGTTGTCATGTTGTGTTACTACTATGCTGTGTTATCATGTGTTGCTGCCATGCTATGTTGTTGTCTTATATGTTGTTGTCTCTCTTTATGTAGTGTTGTGGTGTCTCTTATCGTGATGTGTGTTTTGTCCTATATTTTATTTTTATTTTTATTTTTAATCCCCTGTGGCTGCAGGAGCCCTTTTGCCTTTTGGTAGGCCGTCATTGTAAATAAGAATTTGTTCTTAATTGACTTGCCTAGTTAAATACATTTTAAATGGAAATTTTTATGTCATCTCCCATTCTTATTGAATTATTGAAATGAGTATTGACATATGTAAATGTATTAACACAGTTTTTCGATTTAGTGGGGGACAAATTACATGGTTATTGAGAATTCTGTTTTGGTTAGTTTTCATGTTATTTAACCAAGGTATTTATTGAAACACAGAGCGGAGATGGAGTGCAGGTCAGGGGAAGCTCGGGCGGGTTGCTGGAAACCAGGTGCGGAGGCTGAGGCTGGAGCGAGAGGGGTTGGGACAGGGTAAGCAGGTCCGGAGGGGAATCCAAGGGAGTAGTAGAGTGGGGAATCCAGGACAGAGTAGCAGGATGACGAGACGTGGGACTGGAGACAGGGACCAGAGTCAGAGCGGGCAGAACTGTAGCAGAGAGGAAAACAGCGTCAGGCAAGGAAAACAGGCACAACAGGATACAGGATTTGAATAGTAACAAATGGCTAGAAACGTAGACTGACTGAGCAGAGATTACTGGGGGAGGTGTGGCAGATCAGGAGACACAGGATGAGCAGTAGAGGGAATTGCAGGAGAAAATGTGACAGTATCCCCCCTCCACAGGCTTATCTAGGTGTGAGAAATAGAAATCCCGTAAGAGGGAGGGGTCCAGAATGTGACGGCGGTGCATCCAGCACCGCTCCTCAGGCCCGTATCCCTCCCAGTCCACCAGGTACTACCAGCCACGACCTTGACGGCGCACGTCCAGAGGCCGCCGGACTGTATAGGCAGCATGGTCATCGATGAGCCGAGGGGGTGGAGGAGCTGCTGCAGGAGGAGACAAGGGACTGGAGTAGACAGGTTTAACCAGGAGGAAGGGTTAGCAGAAGTCACGCAGCGTTGAGCAGTCTCCATCTCTTGGTTGGCCCGTACGGTCTGGCCGTTGGTCTGGGGGTGATATCCAGAAGAAAGACTGACATTGATACCAAGAGCTGAACAGAAGGATCTCCATACCTGGGAGGTAAACTGAGGTCCTCTGTCAGAAATGAAGTCAGTGGGGATGCCATGCAGACGAAACACATGGGATACTAACAGGTCCGCAGTCTCCCTGGAGGACGGGAGCTTGGGGAGAGGAATGAAGTGAGACATTTTGGAAAACCTGTCAATAATGGTGAGGATGACAGAGTTACCATTAGATGGGGGAAGGCCAGGGACGAAGTCCAGAGCTATGTGTGACCAGGGGCAACTGGGTATGGGAACAGGGCGGAGCAGATCGGAAGTGGGTTTAGTGGAGGTTTTGTTCCGGGCACAAACCGGACAGGCTGAGACAAACTCCCAGACATCTCTCTCCATGGTGGGCCACCAAAAGCGCTGACGCAGGAATGCGAGGGTCCGGTTCATACCGGGGTGACAGGTGAGGTAGGTAGAATGGCCCCACTGGAGAACATCAGAGCGAACACAATCTAGAAAAAACAGAGCATTACTAGGACCGTTACCCAGGTCACGCTGGTTCTGCTGAGCCTGGCGGATACGGGACTCGATCTCCCAGGTAACAGCGGCAATTATGCAGGCGGATGGCACAATATGCTTCTGGCTCGGTACCCGTGTTGTCAGTGGTGAACTGGCGAGAGAGGGGATGAAATTGAAATTGAATCTGCCGAAGAGCAAGTCCCACCTGGCTTGCCGGGAGTTCAGACGTTTGGCGGTCTGGATGTAGGACAGGTTTTTATGGTCAGTCCACACGATGAAGGGGGTTACAGAGCCCTCCAGCCAGTGACGACATTCCTCCAGAGCCAGCTTAACTGCCAGGAGTTCCCGGTTTCCAATGTCAAAATTCTTCTCTGCAGATGAGAGCTTACGGGAAAATAATGCACATGGGTGACCTTCTGATCAGAGGGGGAACATTGAGACAGAGCAGCACATACCCTAGTGTCAGAGGCGTCCACCTCCACAATGAACTGGAGTTCTGGGTCGGGCTGAGTAAGGACTGGAGTGGAGGTTAAGCGACGCTTGAGTTCAAGGAATGTTGCCTCTGCCTCAGAAGTCCAGTGGAACGGAGTGGAGGTGGAGGTGAGAGTGGTGAAAGGTGCTGCCAGATGGCTGTAGTTGCGGATGAAACGTCTGTAAAAATTTGCAAACCCCAGGAAACTCTATAGCTGCTTCAGGTTGGAGGGCGCAGGCCACTCTGTGACTGCCATGACCTTGGAGGGGTCCATACGTAACTGTCCCTGTGCAATAATATAACCCAGGAAAGACACTGTGGCAGCATGGAACTCACATTTTTCAGCTTTAACAAAAAGCTTATTCTCCAACAGCTGGTGAAGAACTTGGCGAACGTGTTGCTGGTGAGCCTCAGAGTCCTTGGACAAAATCAGGATGTCATCTAAATAGACAAAAACGAAGCGTCCAATCACATCCCTCAGCACGTCATTGACTAGGTTCTGGACAACAGCAGGGGCATTAGTAAGACCAAAAGGCATGACCAAATACTCAAAGTGACCAAGTGGGGTGTTGAACGCAGTCTTCCACTTGTCCCCCTCTCTTATGCGGACAAGGTGGTAGGCATTCCGGAGGTCGAGTTTGGTAAACACCTTGGCACCATGGAGGGGGGGGGGAAAGTAGAGCTGATGAGTGGCAAGGGGTACTTGTTCTTAACAGTGATATTATTCAGCCCACGGAAGTCCATGCACGGCCTCAGTGACCCATCCATCTTCTTCACAAAGAAAAACCCAGCACCCACCGGGGAGGAAGATGCCTTGATAAGTCCTGCAGCCAGAGAATCCTGGATGTACCTCTCCATAGCCTCTTGTTCGGGACTAAAAAGGAACTCTTGGCCCATTCGCTAGCATAAGAGTAGGGCTGTTGCTCAAATACTAGTAAACATTTGCCAACGGTTGCCATCGTAACGCTCCGTAGTCGGAAACAAACGGCTCCCGGAGCGGAGGACAAGGACTTGGAACTGGTTGTGAGCTCTGGGCGAAGGTTTGGCCCTGTAGGTCAGACAGGCTCTGTGAAAACTCCTTGTTGCGCTCCAGAAGGGTCTTCAGGGCTTGGTCATGTTGCTCGAGCAGGGTGCCTTGGCCGACGAGGGTTTGATGGAGAGTAGCAGAGTCTGCTGGGTTCATCTCTTTGTCCAGATCGTACTGTTACGCAGAGTGGAACGTCTGATCACTTTCTTTGCCTTTGTATCTGGATTGCATATTTTAGACTCCTTTTTGCAAAACCGAAATGAAAATGGCATCATTGAATACATTATTCACTGTTAAGTGTTTTGTTCTTAGAATATTAAAGGCTTGATACACTTTTTTTTAACCAAATCTAAAAATGTTATGTAAATGGCACTTGGTTTTAAGAAACTATCCCCACCTGCAATAAACTTCCTCATTGCTCGTTGTGCAGTATGGGGGCCATGGAAAAACATGAACAAAGGCTCCAAAAACACCCAAATACTTCCATTCAGAAACAGCGAAGCTCTCAATGTAGTGATGCAGGTCTTTAGATGTTGTACACATGAAATTGTGTCATTCTGAACTTTATCCGCAATGTCATATTTCCTTTTGTGCGATTTGAGCGGTTTTGGTAAACATATTGTGAACAAATCCTTTAACACATTGTGTTGATTAGAATACAAATGTGTGCAGATGTGTTCACGGTTTCCAGCAATCAGTTCAATTTAAACCACTCCATCAGTGCTATATCATGTATAATATTGTCACGGCCGTCGTAGGGAGGAGACCAAGGCGCAGCTTAATAAGCGTACATTCTTCTTTATTTAAAGAATGAACACTGAACAAAACGAACAAAATAACAAAACAAACCGTGAAGCTAATATGGCTAGTGCAGACAGGCTACTAAACATAGAATAAGAACCCACAAAACCAAAAGGGAAAATGGCAACCTAAATATGATCTCCAATCAGAGACAACGATAAACAGCTGCCTCTGATTGGGAACCAATTCAGGCCACCATAGACCTACAATTACCTAGACATAGCAAAACCATTAGACATACAAAAAACCCTAGACAATGCAAAAAAACAAGCATACCCACCGTCGTCACACCCTGACCTAACCAAAATAATAAAGAAAACAGAGATAACTAAGGTCAGGGCGTGACAAATATAGAGAAGATCTAGCCAATGGAGACTGTCCAATTTTTATGATATTTTTTTACAACATTGCGGACATGCAGAGAGGCTGAGAATAAGTTGGGTTACTTCTCAGTAGGGGTTGGAACCAAAATTATACTCTCCATAGGCCCTTATCATCAGTCAATATTTAGACTATAAACCATTTGCTTTTCTAAACCATTGATTGCATGAGAAACACTGTTTTTGTGTTTTGATGCTGCCTTTTACATGCACTGAAACCCCAAAAGTGTTTTCAAAACAGTCTTTTAAAAGCACCAATATTCAGGATGAAGAACCACTTCCACCAGATCTCAATTTAGGTGCACTACTTTTCCTAGTTAACCTGCTGAAAGAACAGAGCAAGAACTTGAATGTGAACTGAGCCTGTGTGAGTAGCTTCTTGTTGAAGCAAGCTACATTGCTTCCTGACTTTGACTTTCTAGATGCTGAACCAGTGGCGTACCACAGTTTTGCAGGGCCCCCGCAAGGTCTGAACAACAGTTATTCTAATAATAGAATAAGGGTTATTCTAATCTCATGCTATTATACACACTTTGCCATGAGGCTGAGAGAATTTAGCATTTTAAAGCAAATGTCCTGCTATTCTATGCCAGAGCCATAGGGAAGTAAGGGTGTTCTTGCATCCTAGGTCTGGGTGTTTGAGACTACTGTTCTTACATCCTAGGTCTGGGTGTCTGAGACTACTGTTCTTACATCCTAGGTCTGGGTGTCTGAGACTACTGTTCTTACATCCTAGGTCTGGGTGTCTGAGACTACTGTTCTTACATCCTAGGTCTGGGTGTCTGAGACTACTGTTCTTACATCCTAGGTCTGGGTGTCTGAGACTACTGTTCTTACATCCTAGGTCTGGGTGTCTGAGACTACTGTTCTTACATCCTAGGTCTGGGTGTCTGAGACTACTGTTCTTACATCCTAGGTCTGGGTGTCTGAGACTACTGTTCTTACATCCTAGGTCTGGGTGTCTGAGACTACTGTTCTTACATCCTAGGTCTGGGTGTCTGAGACTACTTGTTGATATCTACAAACCTATAAGCTGACCAGCCTATGTACTGAACTGTCCTTAGTTTCCATTTTCTTTTTGATTAGGAACAGTTCTTGGTATGTGTATGAAATTGTTTGGTACAAATGCATAAAAGGAGAGTAATTGCCCATCATTTTGGTCCTTTTGTTAGTTGTATTTCCAATTTTGATCATCATGATTTAGTGACTGCAAAGAAAATATACTGTATTATTTAATGGACAGACTAACTTCCTGTTTTATCAGCTTGACTCGGGGTATGCGTTGTTGTGTTAATCTTGTTGTGTTCTTTTTTTGAATGTATTTGCAATTTTTATGGTATCTTATAGTTTTGATTAATGTATTTCCGGTTTTGCTAAAGGCCACAGAGTTCTGTCTTGTGTAAACTGTTTTGAAAATTTACTTCATTGTTCCCCCAAAAAATATTTTTTGCAATTGCGAGAAATGTAAAATATTTAAAAAAGGATCTGTCAAAAATGCAGGTCTTTGGCCACATTGGTTTGGCCTTGAAAAGAAGAAAACATATGCAGAAGATACGTCCTCCGTACTGTTAAATATGCTGCTGGATCTTTGATGTTATGGGGCTATTTTGCTTCTTTTCCAACTACCAAGACATTTTAGCTAAAAACCTGGTTGCCTCTGGCAGGAGGCTGCTGGTTCCTGATCTTTTGAAATCAGAATTTGAGGAGTCACCTGAAGCTTGGGAGGAATGGGTGATGCAGGAGTGGAGGAGTGCAGTGCTGAGGCAGAGGGCTCGTTGTGATGATGACTGGCTACTACTCTAATCAAATCAAATCAAAGTTTATTTGTCACGTGCGCCGAATACAACAGGTGTAGACCTTACAATTAAATGCTTACTAACAGGCCCTGAGCAACAGTGCAATTCTAAAGTAAAAAATATGTATTAGCTGAACAATAGAAAAGTAAGGAAATAAAAAACAACAGTAAAAAGACAGTGAATAATAACAGTAGCGAGGCTATATACAGTAGCGAGGCTACAACAGTAGTGAGGCTATATACAAGCACCGGTTAGTCGGGCTAATTGAGGTAGTATGTACATGTAGGTATGGTTAAAGTGACTATGCGTATATGATAAACAGAGAGTAGCAATAGCGTAAAAGAGGGGTTGGCGGGTGGCGGGTGGCGGGTGGCGGGACTCAATGCAGATAGTCCGGGTAGCCATTTGATTACCTGTTCAGGAGTCTTATGGCTTGGGGATAAAAACAGTTGAGAAACCTTTCTTGTCCTAGACTTGGCGCTCCGGTACCACTTGCCATGCGATAGAAGAAAGAACAGTCTATGACTGGGGTGGGTGGGGTCTTTGACAATTTTTAGGGCCTTCCTCTGACACTGCCTGGTGTAGAGGTCCTGGATGGCAGGCAGCTTAGCCCCAGTGATGTACTGGGCCGTACGCACTAGTGCCTTGCAGTCGTATGGCCGAGCAGTTGCCGTAGCAGGCAGTGATGCAACCAGTCAGGATGCTCTCGGTGTTGCAGCTGTAGAACCTTTTGAGGATCTGAGGACCCATGCCAAATCTTTTTAGTTTCCTGAGGGGGAATAGGATTTCTGGCGCCATCTTTACGACTGTCTTGGTGTGTTTGGACCATTCTAGTTTGTTGGTGATGTGGACACCAAGGAACTTGAAGCTTTCAACCTGCTCCACTACAGCCCCGTCGAGGAGAATGGGGGCATGCTTGTTCCTGCTTTCCTGTAGTACACAATCATCTCCTTAGTCTTGGTTACGTTGAGGGATAGGTTGTTATTCTGGAACCACCCGGTCATGTCTCTGACCTCCTCCCTGTAGGCTGCCTCGTCATTGTCGGTGATCAGGCCTACCACTGTTGTGTCGTCTGCAAACTTAATGATGGTGTTGGAGTCGTACCTGGCCACGCAGTCGTGGGTGAACAGGGAGTACAGGAAGGGTCTGAGCACGCACCCCTGAGGGGCTCCAGTGTTGAGGATCAGCATGGCAGATGTGTTGCTACCTACCCTCACCACCTGGGGGCGGCCCGTCAGGAAGTCCAGGATCCAGTTGCAGAGGGAGGTGTTCAGTCCCAGGATCCTTAGCTTAGTGATGAGCTTTGAGGGTACTATGGTGTTGAACGCTGAGCTGTAGTCAATGAATAGCATTCTCACGTTGGTGTTCCTTTTGTCCAGGTGGGAAAGGGCAGTGTGGAGTGCAATAGAGATTGCATCATCTGTGGATCTGTTGGGCGGTATGCAAATTGGAGTGGGTCTAGGGTTTCTGGGATGATGGTGTTGATGTGAGCCATTACCAGCATTTCAAAGCACTTCATGGCTACGGACGAGAGTGCAATGGGTCGGTAGTCATTTATGCAGGTTGCCTTAGTGTTCTTGGGCCCAGGGACTATGGTGGTCTGCTTGAAACATGTTGGTATTACAGACTCAATCAGGGACATGTTGAAAATGTCAGTGAAGACACCTGCCACCTGCCGCGGCCTTGTGAATGTTGACCTGTTTTAAGGTCTTACTCACGTCAGCTAATAAGAGCGTGAACACACAGTCATCCGGAACAGCTGATGCTCTCATGCATGCCTCAGTGCTGCTTGCCTCGAAGTGAGCATAGAAGTGATTTAGCTCGTCTGGTAGGCTCGTGTCACTGGGCAGCTCGCGGCTCTGCTTCCCTTTGTAGTCTGTAATAGTTTGCAAGCCCTGCCACATAAGACAAGCGTTGGAGTCGATGTAGTACGATTCAATCTTAGCCCTGTATTGGCGCTTTGCCTGTTTGATGGTTCATCAGAGGGCATAGCAGGATTTCTTATAAGTCCAGCACCTTGAAAGTGGCAGCTCTACCCTTTAGCTCAGTGCGAATGTCGCCTGTAATCCATGGCTTCTGGTTGGGGTTTGTATGTACAGTCAATGTGGAGACGACGTCCTCGATGCACTTATTGATAAAGCCAGTGACTGATGTGGTGTACTCCTCAATGCAATCGGAAGAATCCCGGAACATGTTCCAGTCTGTGATAGCAAAACAGTCCTGTGGTTTAGCATCTTCTTCATCTGACCAGTTTTTTATAGACCGAGTCACTGGTGCTTCCTTTTTTAATTTTTGCTTGTAAGCAGGAATCAGGAGGATAGAATTGTGGTCAGATTTACCAAATGGAGGGCGAGGGAGATCTTTGTACATGTCTCTGTGTGTGGAGTACAGGTGATCTAGACCTTTTTTCCCTCTGGTTGTGCATTTAACATGATAGAAATTAGGCAAAACTGATTTAAATTTCCCTGCATTAAAGTCCCTTGCCTCTAGGAGCGCCGCCTCTTTGTGAGCAGTTTCCTGTTTGCTTATTTCCTTATACAGCTGACTGAGTGTGGTCTTAGAGCCAGCGTCCGTCTGTGGTGGTAAATAAACAGCTCCGAAAGTATAGATGAAAACTCTCTTGGCAAATAGTGTGGTCTACAGTTTGTCATAGGATACTCTACCTCTGGCGAGCAAAATCTAGAGACTTCCTTCGATTTCATGCACCCGTTGATGTTTACAAATATGCACAACCCCCCCCCCCCCCCCCCCCCCCCTCGTCTTACCGGAGTGTGCTGTTCTATCTAGCTGGTGCGGCATATATCATGTTAAAACCTCTCTGGGATAGGTGGGACATTAGCGTCCTACCTGGCCAAAATCCAGTGAAAATGCAGAGCTCCAAATTCAAATAATTACTATAAAAATGTAACTTTCATGAAATCACACATGCAATACACAAAATTAAAGCTACACTTGTTGTGAATCCAGCCAGCATGTCAGATTTCAAAAATACTTCACGGAGAAAGCAAACGATACTATTATCTGAGGATAGCACCCCAGCAAATAAACACAGACAATCATATTTCAACCCTCCAGGCGCGACACAAAACACAGAAATAAAGATATAATTCATGCCTTACCTTTGACGAGCTTCTTCTGTTGTCACTCCAATATGTCCCATAAACATCACAAATGGTCCTTTTGTTCGATTAATTACGTCGATATATATCCAAAATGCGCGTTTGATCCAGAAAAACACTGGTTCCAACTCGTGCAACATGACTACAAAATATCTCATAAGTTACCTGTAAGCTTTGTCCAAACATTTCAAACTACTTTCCTAATACAACTTTAGGTATTTTTTAACCTGTCTGGCTCTGGCGTTCCGCTAGCGGAACTCCTCCCACATTCCACTGAAAAGGCAGAGCGCGAAATTCAAAATATCTTTTTTAGAAATATTTAACTTTCACACATTAACAAGTCCAATACAGCAAATGAAAGATACACAACTTGTGAATCCAGTCAACATGTCCGATTTTTTAAATGTTTTACAGCGAAAACACGACATATATTTATGTTAGCTCACCACCAAATACAAAAAAGGACAGACATTTTTCACAGCACAGGTAGCATGCGCAAAGCCAACCTAACTAACCAAGAACCAACCAAACTAACCAAGAAACAACTTCATCAGATGACAGTCTTATAACATGTTATACAATAAATCTATGTTTTGTTCGAAAAATGTGCATATTTGAGGTATAAATCAGGTATTTACATTGCAGCTACCATCACAGCTACCGTCAGAAATAGGACCGAAGCAGCCAGAGTAATTACAGACACCAACGTCAAATACCCAAATAATCATCATAAAACATTTCTGAAAAATCGACGGTGTACAGCAAATTAAAGACAAACTTCTTGTGAATCCAGACAATATTTCCGATTTTTTAAGTGTTTTACAGCGAAAACACAATATAGCATTATATTAGCTTACTACAATAGCCTACCACACTACCACATTCATTCATCAAGGCACGTTAGCGATAGCAATAGGCACGTTAGCGATAGGGAATAAACCAGCAAAAGATATTCATTTTCACTAACCTTCATAAACCTTCATCAGATGACAGTCCTATAACATCAGGTTATACATACACTTATGTTTTTTTCGAAAATGTGCATATTTAGAGCTGAAATCAGTGGTTATACATTGTGCTAACGTAGCATCTTTTTCCCAGAATGTGTGGATATTTTTATGACACTCCAACTATTCTGACCAAATAACTATTCATAAACGTTACTAGAAAATACATGTTGTATAGGAAATGATAGATACACTAGTTCTTAATGCAATCGCCGTGTTAGAATTCTAAAAATAACTTCATTACGACATCCAGCTTAGGTATAGCGAGAGAGTACCCAAAAGCTGGGCGCAAACGACTAGCACAACATGTTCGACAGATGGATATCATAAGGTGAATGCACCAATTTGTAAGTCGCTCTGGATAAGAGCGTCTGCTAAGTGACTTAAATGTAAATATGAAATAGCATCATAAAATGGGTCCTACTTTTGATGATCTTTCATCAGAATGTTGTACAAGGGGTCCTTTGTCGGGAACAATCGTTGTTTGGATTTAGAATGTCCTCTTCTCCAGTCTAGCACGGAAAGCTAGCAAAGTGGTGCTAAGCTCTCCTTCCTGAACAAAGGCACACAACGCAACACGCCTAACGTCCCGAATAAATTTCAATAATCTAATAAAACTATATTGAAAAAACATACTTTACGATGATATTGTCACATGTATCAAATAAAATCCGGAGATATTAGTCGTCCATAACAACAGCTTATCAGAAGGCAAATCCAGGTCCCTTCACGCGCTCTCCAGAAAACAGGAAACTGGTGACACGTCATGCCGAGAGCTATTATTCGACCCCAGATCAAGTTACACACTCCATCTCTTCTCTCACTGCCTGTCGACATCTAGTGGAAGACGTATGAAGTGCATGTATTCTAATAAATATCAAGGACATTAACAGGCAGGCCCTAGAACAGTGCATCGATTTCAGATTTTCCACTTCCTGTCAGGAAGTTTGCTGCAAAAGGAGTTCTGTTTTACTCACAGATATAATTCAAATGGTTTTAGAAACTAGAGAGTGTTTTCTATCCATTAGTAATAATAATATGCATATTGTACGAGCAAGAATTGAGTACGAGGCCGTTTAAATTGGGCACGATTTTCCCCCAAAGTGAAAACAGCGCCCTCTGTCCTCAACAGGTTAACGTAAATAATCAATAAAATTTAAGACGGGATATACTGTGTTCAATACCAGAGGAAAACTTGTGTAGAGAGCTTTCAGTTCACGCGCCTCTAACAGGTCACGCGTCTTTACTCCTTAATTTCTCAAAGGAAAAACCTCAATTTCTAAAGACTGTTGACATCCAGTGGAAGCGATAGGAACGGCAAGAAAGTCACTTAGAAATCTGGATTCTCAATGAATACAAATTGAAAAGAGTGACCTCAGAAAAAAAAAAAATCTGAATGGTTTGTCCTCGGAGTTTCGCCTGCCAAATAAGTTCTGTTATACTCACAGACATGACTCAAACAGAAACTTCAGAGTGTTTTCTATCCAAATCTACTAATAATATGCATATCATAGCTTATCTTAGCTTAGTTTACTTAGGACACGCTTTTCATCCAGACGTCAAAATACCGCCCCCTATCCCAAAGAAGTTTTAACTGAATATCCATGTCATCATTCAGCCACGATTCCGTGAAACATAAGATGTTACAGTTTTTGATGTCCCGTTGCTAGGATATATTCGTGATCGTACCTCGTCTAATTTATTGTACAATGATTGTACGTTGGCGAGTAATATTGACGGTCATGGCAGCTTTCCCATTCGCCTTCTCCAGATTCTTACGAGGCACCCCACTCTGTAAGGGCTGTCGTTCTCCTCATCCTCAGACGAGGAGAGGAGAGAAGGATCAGTGGACCAATACGCAGCATTTGGGAAATAAGCCATCTCTTTATTTGCAACGATGGCAACACGAAAACAAACACTTACAAATTTACAAAACAAGAAAACGACGTAGACGAAAACCTGAACATGAACTTACTTAACTACAACGTAAAACTCACGGACAGGAACAGACTACATCAAAACGAACGAAACGCCAAACAGTCCCGTATGGTGCAAAACATAACACAGATACGGAAGACAATCACCCACAAACAAACAGTGAGAACACCCTACCTAAATATGACTCTTAATTAAAGGAAAACGCAAACCACCTGCCTCTAATTAAGAGCCATACCAGGCAACCCAAAACCAACATAGAAACAGAAAACATAGACTGCCCACCCAAAACACACGCCCTGACCATAAACACATACAAAAACAACATAAAACAGGTCAGGACCGTTACAGAACCCCCCCCTCAAGGTGCGAACGCCGGGCGCACCAGCACAAAGTCCAGGGGAGGGTCTGGGTGGGCAGTTGACCACGGTGGTGGCTCAGGCTCTGGACGCTGTCCCCACACCACCATAGTCACTCCCCGCTTCTGTCTTCCCCTCCCAATGACCACCCTAAAACTAACATCCCCTAAATGAACAGCCAGCACCGGGAGAAGGGGCAGCACCGGGACAAGGGGCAGCACCGGGACAAGGGGCAGCACCGGGACAAGGGGCAGCACCGGGATAAGGGGCAGCACCGGGATAAGGGGCAGCACCAGGATAAGGGGCAGCACCAGGATAAGGACCAGCACCGGGACAAGGGGCAGCACCGGGACAAGGGGCAGCACCGGGACAAGGGGCAGCACCGGGACAAGGGGCAGCACCGGGACAAGGGGCAGCACCGGGACAAGGGGCAGCACCGGGACAAGGGGCAGGTCCCGGCTGATATACTCAGGCAGATCCTGACTGAACGGCTCTTGACGCTCATGGCTGGCTGACGGCTCTCGACGCTCATGGCAGGCTGACGGCTCTCGACGCTCATGGCTCTCTGACGGCTCTCGACGCTCATGGCTCTCTGACGGCTCTCGACGCTCATGGCTCTCTGACGGCTCTGGCTGCTCATGGCTCGCTGGCGGCTCTGGCAGATCCTGTCTGGTTGGCGGCTCTGGCAGATCCTGTCTGGTTGGCGGCTCTGGCAGATCCTGTCTGGTTGGCGGCTCTGGCAGATCCTGTCTGGTTGGCGGCTCTGGCAGATCCTGTCTGGCGGGCGGCTCTAGCGGCTCCTGTCTGGCGTGCGGCTCTAGCGGCTCCTGTCTGGCAGATGGCTCTGTAGGCTCATGGCAGATGGGCGGCTTAGCAAGCTCATGGCAGACGGGCGGCTTTGCAGGCTCATTGCAGACGGATGGCTCAGACGGCGCTGGGGAGACGGATAGCTCAGATGGCGCTGGGGAGACGGATGGCTCAGATGGCGCTGGGGAGACGGATGGCTCAGATGGCGCTGGGGAGACGGATGGCTCAGATGGCGCTGGTGAGACGGATGGCTCTGGCCGGATACGGCGCACTGTAGACCTGGTGTGTGGTGCCGGAACTGGAGGCACCGGGCTAAAGATAAGCACCTTCCTACTAGTGCGGGGAGCAGGGACAGGGCACACTGTACTCTCAAAGCCCACTCTATAACTGATGCGAGGTACCGGCACTGGTGACACCGGGCTGAGGACAAGCACATCAGGATTAGTAGGGGGAGAAGATACAGTGTGTACAGGGCTCTGGAGACGCACAGGAGGCTTAGTGCGTGGTGCCGGAACTGGAGGCACCGAACTGGATACACGCACTACAGAGAGAGTGCGTGGAGGAGGAACTGGGCTCAGGAGACGCACTGGTAGCCTAGTGCGTAGTGTAGGCACTGTAGGTACTAGGCTGGGGCGGGGAGGTGGCGCCGGAAATACCGGACCGTGGAGGCGTACTGGCACTCTTGAGCATTGAGCCTGCCCAACCTTACCTGGTTGAATGCTCCCGGTCGCCCGACCAGTGCGGGGAGGTGGAATAACCCGCACCGGCCTATGTAGACGAACCGGGGAAACCATGCGTAAGGCAGGTGCCATGTATGCCGGCCCGAGGAGACGCACTGGAGACCAGACGCGTTGAGCCGGCCTCATGACACCTGGCTCAATACCCAATCTAGCCCTGCCAGTGCGGGGAGGTGGAATAACCCGCACTGGCCTATGCACTCGTACAGGAGACACCGTGCGCTCTACTCCGTAACACGGCGCCTGCCCGTACTCCCGCTCTCCACGGTAAGCCTGGGAAGTGGGCGCAGGTCTCCTACCTGCCCTTGGCCCACTACCTCTTAGCCCCCCCCCCAAGAAATTTTTGGGTGTTACTTACGGGCTTTTTGGGCTTCCGTGCCAGACGCGTTCCCTCATAACTCCGGTTCCTCTCTCCGGTAGCCTCTGCTCTCCTCAGTGCCTCCAGCTGTTCCCATGGGAGGCGATCCCTACCAGCCAGGATCTCCTCCCATGTGTAGCAACCCTTTCCGTCCAATATATCGTCCCATGTCCATTGCTCCTTCTTTTCCTGTCCCTTACTCCGTTGAGTTTTCCCTTGCCGCTTGGTCCTAGCGTGGTGGGTGATTCTGTAAGGGCTGTCGTTCTCCTCATCCTCGGACGAGGAGAGGAGAGAAGGATCAGTGGACCAATACGCAGCATTTGGGAAATAAGCCATCTCTTTATTTGCAACGATGGCAACACGAAAACAAACACTTACAAATTTACAAAACAAGAAAACGACGTAGACGAAAACCTGAACATGAACTTACTTAACTACAACGTAAAACTCACGGACAGGAACAGACTACATCAAAACGAACGAAACGCCAAACAGTCCCGTATGGTGCAAAACATAACACAGATACGGAAGACAATCACCCACAAACAAACAGTGAGAACACCCTACCTAAATATGACTCTTAATTAGAGGAAAACGCAAACCACCTGCCTCTAATTAAGAGCCATACCAGGCAACCCAAAACCAACATAGAAACAGAAAACATAGACTGCCCACCCAAAACACACGCCCTGACCATAAACACATACAAAAACAACATAAAACAGGTCAGGACCGTTACACACTCTATGTCCTCTGTATCTGCGTCTCTTTCTCTTGCCAATAACGGGGATATCGGCTTTGTCGGGTGTGCTTCCTACTTGTTGAAGAAAAAGTCTTTGTCAAATCCGAGGTGAGTGATCGCTGTCCTGATATCCAGAAGCTCTTTTTTTGCTGTAAGATACAGTGGCAGAAACATTATGTACAAAATAAGTTACAAATAACGCGAAAAACCCACATAATAGCACAATTGGTTAGACGCCCGTAAAACTGCTGCCCTTTTCCGGCACCATTTTAGGCATTTTAGTCTCTAAATTGTGTGTGGTGAGCGTTCTGGTGCTCAAAGCTGCTGAGACATCACCCAAGTGGGTGCTACACATTGTGAAGGAGGAGAAGTCCAGTGGCTACAAGACTCAGGCTGGTTCCCAGAGTAGCCCTCTACATGATCGTCACCAGACACTTCATCAACCATCTCCCCGACCACCTTCCTCTGATCAAGCCATGAACTGTCCCTCTCCATCTTTGGAGGATGCATGTACTCAAAGACTTAACCTTATGATGATTTATTGCTTGTTTGCTAAATTATAATATTATTATTAGCAAATTTATTTTTTTGACTGTACCTTTATGTTTCTGAGACCTGCAGGAGGGGAGATGATGCAATGGCCTTGAGAAAAGAAGGAAGTCTGTTTGCAGTCTTTCTCTGGTCTGTGACAGGTAGCTATGGCCTAAATTTTTTTCACTACCATATGAGTGTTGAATATCCTTATTGCTATTTAATCCATAGTAACATGTTCATAAAATGACATGAAGAAATTCAGGGTCATATGCCATTGAGAGACCTGAGAGAGAGTGACATTGCTACGTAGTGGTTCAGATTTTGGACAGAAGGTGGCAGATATCTTGGTAAACCAGGAGTAAGGCTCATTGTCGCAGTTTTTCTTCAGTTGAAGGTGACACGCTCAGGTACCATAATGACACTGTTTCCCTGGAACATTTCTGTCTGTCACAAGTCTGCAGGTGAAGGTGACTCGTGCCACAGTAATAAGGGGACAGAACGTGACACTGACTTGTAGCATCACCTGCACTCTGACTGGAAACCCCACCATCATCTGGTTCAAGGATGGATATCAACTATCCAACCCAACAATCCTAATCAACCACTTGTACCTAGACCCAATGAAAAGAGGAAACTACTCCTGTGCTGTAAAAGGCTATGAGGATCTCCGTTCTCCTGCAGTGTCTCTCAGTGTCCATTATTGCCCAAAGTGAACCTCAGTGTCAGTCAGTCCCCCCGGTGAAAGAGTAGAGGGTAGTTTGGTGACGCTTACCTGCATCATTGCCAACCCACACGTGCCGAACTGCACCTGGTACAAGGGGAACAGAACTGAATCTAGCGTCTTACAGACAGGAGCAGGAAATTACACCGTCCTCAGCTTTAGTCTTGAAGACACTGATCAGTACTTCTGTAAGGCTGAGAATAAGATTCGTGTGCAGAACTCCACTTCCTTGTTCCTCAACATAATTTTAAATGATTCACCACCAACACCTAGTGGAGAAGCATTGTGTATCTGGGCTCCTGTCATGGGGGTTGTGGCTGTCCTGGCCTCTGGTGTTGGTCTTCTGGTGTTGGTGCCGGAGAGGATGGCTGCCGTTTTATGGGCTCTTAACCTGTCTAGGATCAGCGTGGCGCTAGCGGCACACCCCCCCCCCCCCCCACTGAAAAACCAGTGCCGCGAAATTCAAAAAAAATATTTTTTAAAAATATTTAACTTTCACACATTAAAGTCCAATACAGCTAATGAAAGACACAGATCTTGTGAATCCAGTCAACATTTCCGATTTTTAAAATGTTTTACAGGGAAGACACAATATGTAAAGATGTACATCTATTACCTAAAAACACATTAGCATAATCCACCATCTTTTATTTGTCCACCAACACCAGTAGCCATCACCAATTCGGCTAAACTAAGATATTTATAGCCCCTAACCAACAAAAAAACTCATTAGATGACAGTCTGATAACATATTTATGGTATGGGATAGGTTTTGTTAGAAAAAAGTGCATATTTCAGGTAGATGGCATAGTTTACAATTGCACCCACCATCACAAATGGACTAGAATAATTACAATGAGCAACGTGTTTACCTAACTACTAATCATCAAACATTTCGTAAAAATACACAGCATACACGAATCGAAAGACACAGATCCTGTGAATACAGACAATATTTCAGATTTTCTAAGTGTCTTACAGCGAAAACACAATAAATCGTTATATTAGCTTAGCACATAGCAATTAGCAGCCCAGCATTGATTCTAGCCAAAGTGAGCGATAAAAGTCAACATCGCCAAAAGATATTAATTTTTTCACTAACCTTCTCAGAATTCTTCCGATGACACTCCTGTAACATCACATTACAACATGCATATACAGTTTGATCGAAAATGTTTATATTTAGCCCCCAAAATCATGGTTAGACAATGTGAAATGTAGCTCAGTTGGTCAGAAAATGTCCTTGCGCCACTTAGACAGTGATCTACTCTTATACATAAATACTCATAAACGTGACTAAAAAATACAGGGTGGACAGGGATTGATAGACAATTTAATTCTTAATACAATTGCGTTATTACATTTTTTAATTTATCCTTACTTTTCAATACAGTTTGCGCCAAGCGAAGCTACGTCAAAAAACATGGCGTCCTAAGCCACTAAAATGTTTCGACAGAAACACGATTTATCATAATAAAAATGTCCTACCTTGAGCTGTTCTTCCATCAGTATCTTGGGCAAAGGATCCTTTCTTGGGAGAAATCGTCTTTTGGTGGAAAGCTGTCCTCTTGCCATGTGGAAATGTCAACTGCGTTCGGGATGAACTGAAAAGCGTGCCCAACTTTTCACATCGTTGCAAAAATAAATGTCCCAAAATCGCACTAAACGGATATAAATTGCTATAAAACGCTTTAAATTAACTACCTTATGATGTTTTTAACTCCTATAACGAGTGAAAAGATGACCGGAGAAATATAACAGGCTAAACTAACGCTTGGAACAAGTGCGCGCCGGTGTCCTCTTGGCTCATGACGCAGCTCCCAAAGAATGACTAGCTTCAGGGTTTTTTCATTTGTAGGGCCTGTGAACGCGCAATCGACCCCGTTGGAATCGTCATCACGTAAAGGCATCCAGGGGAAGACGTAAGAAGTGTCCATATAGTCATAGCAACGACAGTGCCCTTTTAAATGACTTCAGAACAGTGGCCAACATTTCTCAAATCTGACTCCATGTCAGGGAAATTGCTGTAGAATGGGCTCTGTTCCACTTAGAGACAAAATTTCAACTCCTATAGAAACTATAGACTGTTTTCTATCCAATAATAATAATAATATGCATATTGTACGATCAAGGATTTTGTGGGAAGCCGTTTAAAAAATTAGCCAAATTAGCATAAGTAGTCTAAACAGCGCCCCCATCCCCAACAGGTTAACCAACTGTGCTATTTTGTTAGTTTTTTTGCATTGTTTGTAACTCATGTTGTACATAATGTTTCTGCTATCGTCTCTTAAGACCGAAAAGAGCTTCTGGACATCAGAACATTCAACTCACCTTGAATTGGACATAGAATTTTTCTTTAATGAGTCGGACGAGAGGGATTTAATCCAGACACCCGAACAGGCCCTCATCCCCGTCATTCGCAGGAAAAAGAGGCAGAGGTTTGTGGAAGGAGATCGGGGTGCCTTGTGAGGATCAGGCGATGACTGGCAATCTGCCTTTGATTTCGGTACTATTGGCCACCATACAATTGCTGGATAATAAAATGGATATAATAAAAGCACGTATATCCTACCAACAGGACATTAAAACTGTAATATCTTATGTTTCACTGAGTCGTGGCTGAACGACGACATGAATAACACAGCTGGCGGGTTATACACTGTATCGGCAGGTTGGAACAGCAGCCTCTGGTAAGACAAGGGGTGGCGGTCTATGTATATTTGTAAACAACAGCTGGTGCACCATATCTAAGGAAGTCTCAAGGTTTTGCTCACCTGAGGTAGAGTATCTCATGGTAAGCTGTAGACCACACTATCTACTGTACCTAGAGTTTTTATCTATATTCTTCGTAGCTGTCTATATACCATCACAAACCGATGATGGCACTAAGACCGCACGCAATGAGCTGTATATAAACAAACAGGAAACCGCTCATCCAGAGGCGGCACTCCTTGTGGCCGGGGACTTTAATGCAGGGAAACTTAAATCCGTTTTCTGCTTATAAACTAAAACTAAAGTAGGAAGCACCAGTGACTCGGTCAATAAATAATTGGTCAGATGAAGCAGATGTTAAACTACAGGACTGTTTTGCTAGCACAGACTGGAACATGTTCCGGGATTCTTCCGATGGCATTGAGGAGTACACTATATCATTCACTGACTTCCTCAATAAGTGCATTGATGATGTCGTCCAAGTGACTGTACGTACATACCCCAACCAGAAGCCATGGATTACAGGCAACATTTGGACTGGGCTAAAGGCTAAAGCTGCCGCATTCAAGGAGCAGGACTCTAACACGGAAGCTTATAAGAAATCCCGCTATGCCCTCCGACAAACCATAAAACAGGCAAAGAGTCAATACAGGATTAAGATAGAATTGTACTACAAAGGCTCCGATGCTCGTCTGGTGTAGCAGGGCTTGCAAACTATTACAGACTACAAAGGGAAGCAGAGCCGAGAGCTGCCCAGTGACACGAGCCTACCAGACGAGCTAAATTTCTTCTATGCTCGCTTCGAGGCAAGTAACACTGAAACATGCATGAAAGCATCAGGTGTTCCGGACGACTGTGTGATCACGCTCTCCGCAGCCGATGTGAGTAGGACCTTTAAACAGGTCAACATTCACAAGGCCGCAGGGCCAGACGGATTACCAGGACGTGTACTCCGAGCATGCGCTGACCAACTGGCAAGTGTCTTTTCAACCTCTCCCTGTCTGAGTCTGTAATGCCAACATGTTTCAAGCAGACCACCATAGTCCTTGTGCCCAAGAACAGTAAGGTAACCTGCCTAAATGACTACCGACCCATAGCACTCATGTCTGTAGACATGAAGTGCTTTGAAAGGCATTTCATGGCTCACATCAACACCATTATCCCAGAAACCCTAGACCCACTCCAATTTTTATACCACCCCAATAGATCCCAACAGATTTTGGGGAGGCAGGTAGCCTAGTGGTTAGAGTGTTGGGCCAGTAACCGAAAGGTTGCTAGATCGAGTCCCTGAGCAGACAAGGTAAAAATTTGTTCTGTACAAGGCAGTTAACCCCCTGTTCCTAGGACATCATTGTAAATAAGAATTTGTTCATAACTGACTTGCCTGGTTACATAAATAGAATATAAATCCACAGATGATGCAATCTCGATTGCACTCGACACTGCCCTTTCATACCTGGACAAAAGGAACACCTAAGTAAGAATGTTATTCATTGACTATAGCTCAGCGTTCAACACCATAGTGCCCTCAAAGCTCATCAATAAGCTAAGGACACCTGGGACTAAACACCTCCCTCAGCAACTGGAACCTGGACTTCCTGATGGGCTGATGGTAAGGGTAGGTAACAACACATCTGCCATGCTGATCCTCAACACCATCAGGGGTGTGTGCTCAGTCCCCTCCTGTATTCCCTGTTCACTCATGACTGCAAGGCCAGGCATGACTCCAACACCATCATTAAGTTTGCCGATGACACAACAGTGTCCTGATCACCAACAATGATGAGACAGCCTATAGGGAGAAGGTCAGAGACCTGACAGTGTGGTGCAAGGACAACAACCTCTCCATCAACGTGAACAAGACAAAGGAGATGATTGTGGACAACAGGAAAAGCACGCCCCCATTCTCATCAACGGGGCTGTAGTGGAGCAGGTTGAGAGCTTCAAGTTCCTTGGCGTCCACATCACCAACAAACTAACATGGTCTAAGCACACCAAGACAGTGGTGACAAATCCTATTCCCCCTCAGGAGACTGAAAAGATTTGGCATGGGTCCTCAGATCGTCAAAAGGTTTCACAGCTGCACCATCAAGAGCATCCGGACTGGTTGCATCCCTGCCTGGTATGGCAACTGCTTGGCCTCTGACCGCAAGGCACTACAGAGGGTAGTGCGTACGGCCCAGTACATCACTAGGGCCAAGCTTGCTGCAATCCAGGACCTCTATACCAGGCGTTGTCAGAGGAAGGCCCTAAAAATTATCAAAGACTCCAGCCACCCTAGTCATAGACTGTTCTTTCTGCTACCACACAGCAAGCGGTACCGGAGAGCCAAGTATAGGTCGAAAAGGCTTCTAAACAGCTTCTATCCCCAAGCCATAAGACTCCTGAACATCTAATCAAATGACTACCCAGACTATTTGCATTGTGTCCCCTCTCCTCTTTTAACACTGCTGCTACTCTCTGTTATTGTCTATTATCTATCACTTTAATAACTCTACCTACATGTACATATTACCTGAATTACTTCAACTAACCGGTGCTCCCGCACATTGACTCTGTACCGGTACCCCCTGTATATAGCCTCGCTATTGTTATTTTACTGCTGCTCTTAAATGATCTGTTAATTATTTATTTGTTTGTATAATTCTTAAAACTGCACTGTTGGTTAAAAAGGGTTTATAAGTAAGCATTTCACTGTAAGGTCTACACCTGTTGTATTCGGCGCATGTGACAAATACAATTTTATTTTATTTTATTTGGTGTTTTTCTAGTCCTCATACTGAAGAGAAGATCCACAGGAAGTAATGTCACAGCGGACACACCTGATCCACACAGTTCTGACCCGAACAGTCACATGTGCACAGCTCTGAACATGAATACCAGGTCCTCTGTGTATGACACACTTTTGAGAGAGGCTGTATCCCTAGTCTATGAGACCATCTCAGAGTCTGAGGACGTTCCAGTCTATGAGATAATCAAGGGACGAGAATCCCCACAGAGCCTGGACTGAAGGGCATTTGGCCAGAAATGGACTGGCCATAGGGCAGTTCTGGCAAATATTAGATGGGCTGGTCCATCTCAAGCACAGTCACTCGCGCCAGCTCGCGCATTGGGTGGTAACAAAGGCTCTCCACCTCTGTTGGTCTCTGGCCATGTTCTCCACCATGCCCCAGCTCTGCTGTTTTTAAGTCCAGTAGGGCTGTCTAAATTGGGCACCAAACCCAACATCTATACTTTATATTGATCCATGTGGGATCTCTTTTTTATCCAATGAGTTTAAGCAGTTTGATAACATACCTTGAAGTATCTAGAAATTACTATCGCTAATTTACTACTGCTGAATTATAATAAATGATTATTAATGTATCTGCTTTTTTATATACATGTTTTATTGCTCTCTGTCATTTACCAAGCCAGATTTTAGATTACGTAATGTACGTTACTCAGCTTCTAATGTAAATGATTTTATGATATTTCAGTCAAAGACGAAGTGGCTCTTGATGTTGTTATCAGACAAAACTGTGCAACATGGCACATTTTATGTTCATTCCATGTTGATTTACATCATAATTTTCACACTTTTTCAGCACAATTGTCCTTTTCTTCAAAGATTAAAATCAGGTTCTGAGTAAAGTATATCATGTTGAAAATATGGCAGTTTATAGACAGTAAATACATTTTATGTTGGAAATTTAAGAGGTGTGAAACGTTTCATTTACAGAGAGAGTGAACACACTGTTTCTTTTGCCACGTGTCCTCATTTCCGGGTGTATTCCTGTGTGTGTGTGTGTGTGTGTGTGTGTGTGTGTGTGTGTGTGTGTGTGTGTGTGTGTGTGTGTGTGTGTGTGGGTAGCCAGTTCGTGTCTGCTCAGTAGCTACAAATAATGACATCAGTAAGCAGACATGTTGGATGATGTATCAGGGAATGTAAACATGCAGGGCCTTCTCCACCCCTCCCTCTCTCAGTTTTCTTCTCCTTTATCTCTCTTTATCTCCTGCCATCTAATTCTGCAAGTACATCTGGTAGTCTCTCTCTCTCTCTCTCTCTCTCTCTCTCTCTCTCTCTCTCTCTCTCTCTCTCTCTCTCTCTCTCTCTCTCTCTCTCTCTCTCTCTCTCTCTCTCTCTCTCACTGTCTGTCTGTCTGTCTGTCTGTCTGTCACTGTCTCTCTCTGTCACTGTCACTGTCTCTCTCTGTTTTTTCAGGCTGTATTCTGGTGCCTTTTCTCATTCTCCCTTGGTATGTTCTCTCTCCCTTGGTATGTTCTCTCTCCCTTGGTATGTTCTCTCTCCCTTGGTATGTTCTCTCTCCCTTGGTATGTTCTCTCTCCCTTGGTATGTTCTCTCTCCCTTGGTATGTTCTTTCTCCCTTGGTATGTTCTCTCTCCCTGTTGTAACTGGGGGTGCGTGTGTTTCTTTATTTGTCTTGGCCTTAGTGTTCACTGCCAGTCAGATGGTCGTACTGCGTTTATCACTTCATTGAGATGTTCTCTGATTCGTGTGACAGTTCAACTGTTTAGAGATCACTGTTACTGTAAGTAGGCATTCTTGTCACAGGGAGTGAGGGAGGCAGGGAGGGAGGAGAGAACAAGAGAGTGGGGACTGAGGGACGGTCCTCAGTACCTGCTCACCTGTCAAGTAAAGCAAGAAGGGGAAGAGTGAGAGGAATGGAGGCAAGAATAGAGTGAGAGATGGACAGAGGAAGAAGTAAGACAGGAGGAAAATAATTCCTGCTCTGAAACATCATAAAACGGGATTGTTCTTCCCTCACTATGGGATTGTTCTTCCCTCACTACAGGATTGTTCTTCCCTCACTACAGGATTGTTCTTCCCTCACTACAGGATTGTTCTTCCCTCACTACAGGATTGTTCTTCCCTCACTATGGGATTGTTCTTCCCTCACTACAGGATTGTTCTTCCCTCACTACAGGATTGTTCTTCACTCACTACGGGATTGTTCTTCACTCACTACGGGATTGCTCTTCCCTCACTATGGGATTGTTCTTCCCTCACTATGGGATTGTTCTTCCCTCACTACAGGATTGTTCTTCCCTCACTACAGGATTGTTCTTCACTCACTACGGGATTGTTCTTCACTCACTACGGGATTGCTCTTCCCTCACTATGGGATTGTTCTTCCCTCACTACGGGATTGTTCTTCACTCACTATGGGATTGTTCTTCCAAATGTGCCTAATTGGTTTATTAATACGTTTTCAAGTTCATAATTGTTCACTCTCCAAAAAACAATAGCATGGTATTCTTTCACTGTAATAGCTACTGTAAATTGGTCAGTGCAGTTAGATTAACAATAATTTAAGCTTTCTGCCCATATCAGATATGTCTATGTCCTGGGAATTGTTTTTGTTACTTACAACCTCATGCTAATCACATTAGCCTGCGTTAGCTCAACCGTCCCATGGGGGGACACCAATCTCGTAGAGGTTTAAAGCAGGACTGAGTTAGGATTATTCATGGCCACGCTTCCAAAACATTCATTTTTTTACCTGTGTATGTGTGTGTGTGTGTGTGTGTGTGTGTGTCAGAGATGGGCAAAGATACTATCTTGTTACAATTTCAAAATACTAATTTTAGGTTCAAGTTTTAACGTCACGCACCCCAAATACAGTGCAAGCTCCTGACCCCAAAATACAGTAATCAATAACAATGTAATACTAAAAATAACAAGGTAGGACAAAAACACACAAGATATAAAAATAAGAAATAAGAAGACCAAAGAAGGTAAGCATGCTATATACAGGGTCAGTTTGAGTACTATATTTACAATGTGCAGGGATACTGGAGGGATGGAGGTAGATACAGTGCATTTGGAAAGTATTCAGACCCCTTGATTTTTTCCACATGTTGTTACATTACAGCCTTATTCTAAAATGTAATTTAAAAAAAATCTCTCATCAATATACACACAATAGTCCATAATGACAAAGCAAAAACAGGTTTTTAGACATTTTTGCAAATGTATTAAATTTAAAAACTGATATCACATTTACATAAGCATTCATACCCTTTACTCTGTACTTTGTTGAAGTACCTTTGGCAGCAATTACAGCCTAGCGTCTTCTTTGTTATGGTACTACAAGCTTGGCACACCTGTATTTGGAGAATTTCACCCATTCTTCTCTGCAGATCCTCTCAAGCTCTGTCAGGTTGGATGGGGAGCGTCGCTACACAGCTATTTCCAGGTCTCTCCAGAGATGTTTGATCGGGTTCAAGTCCGGGCTCTGCCTGGGTGTAACGGCAGCCTTCCTTCTCTTCAAGAGGAGAGGAGGTGTAGCAGGGATCGGACCAACACGCAGCGTAGCCAGTGCTCAACATGTTTAATTCAATGATAAACAGAGAACACTTACAAATACAAAATAACAAAAAGTGGCAAACTGATACAGTCCTAGCTGGTGCAGAGAAAACACAGAGACAGGAAACAACCACCCACAAACCCCAACACAAAACAAGCCACCTATATATGATTCCCAATCAGAGACAACACAAAACACCTGCCTCTGATTGGGAACCATATTAGGCCAAACACAGAAACAGACAAACTAGACACACAACATAGAATGCCCACCCAGCTCACGTCCTGACCAACACTAAAACAAGCAAAACACACAAGAACTATGGTCAGAACGTGACACTGGGCCACTCAAGGACATTCAAAGACTTGTCCCGAAGCCACTCCTGCTTTGTCTTGGCTGTGTGCTTAGGGTCGTTGTCCTGTTGGAAGGTGAACCTTCGCCCCAGTCTGAGGACCTGAGCGCTCTGGAGCAGGTTTTCATTTTTATTTATTTGACCTTTATTTAACTAGGCAAGTCAGGTAAGAATTCAAATTCTTATTTACAATGATGGCCTACCCCGACCAAACCCTCCCCTAACACGGACGACGCTGGGCCAATTGTGCGCCACCTTATGGGGCTCCCGACCACGGCTGGTTGTGATACAGCCCAGGATCGAACCCGGTTCTGTAGTGACACCTCTAGCACTTCGTAAATGTAAATAAGATATTTCTGTTTTTTATTTTTAATACATTTGCAAAAATGTCTAAAAACCTGTTTTCACTTTGTCATTATGGGCTATTGTGTGTAGATCGATGCAGAATTTTTTTTACTTAATCCATTTTAGAATAAGGCTGTAACGTAACAAAATGTGGAAAAGGGAAGGGGTCTGAATACTATCTGAATTCACTGTATAGAGGTCCTGGATGGCAGGGAGCTCAGCCCCAGTGATGTACTTGGCTGTCCGCACCACCCTTTGTAGCGCCATGCGATCAAGGGCAGTGCTATTGCCATACCAAGCAGTAATGCAGCCAGTCAAGATGCTCACAATGGTACAGCTGGATTTGAGGGCCCATACCAACACTTTCAGCCTTCTGAGTGGGACAACCAATGCATCAAAATAAAATATCAAATGCTTTTGCAAAGTATTGTATTTAATCAAAATACAGTTATTTTACGAAACATTTGCAAGTACATGCCACTACATCAACATTCTCAGTAAAGGTAAAACATTATAATAATACTTGCTATGACTGTGATATGTGATTGTTTATCTACCTTAGCTGAATGCATTGACTGTAAGTGCTCTGGATGACCAAAATGTAAATGTTTATGTCAAAAATAACCAATTGCAAAGCACACTGGGTATTATTATTGTCCTTGTTTCAGGGGCGGAGCTAATTAGAATAATGCCCTGCATGCTTTGCAAGTATTCATTTTCACATTTACATTGACATTTTGTTAATTTAGCCGTAGTGCCATCAGACTTCGATACCAATGCAGAGCAAAAATTGAGAGTCGCAAAAATACAAATGACAGGTCTCAAAAGTATCTTGTTACAAAATACATTGGATTGTAGTTAAGCCCAGTGAAATACAAACTACAAGTGATTTAAATACTTATTTCAAATACAGAAATACTGCCTATCTCTGGTGCGTGCATGTGTGTTTTCTAGACTAAAGTGGAGTGTTTTGGTAAGTTAAAAACTCATCTGGGAACTACATTTTGAAACATGTTTGCCACACCATAGCTCCTGTCTCAGGTTGTATCACATTACAGTCTTTTAGAGTCGCTCTGATATGGTGAACTCTGTAAATGTTTCGTCACTCATCTCCCCATTCCCTCACCAGAGCATGAGACAACTTTACGGGAGTAAGAAAATAAAAAACACATAAATCAGTCATCAGGTGCTGAACGCAGCTCAGTCAACCAGATCAGATGTAAAGTATGAGTAAAGCTGGTCTGACTAGTAAGTTGGCCAGGCGTCTTGGGGCTAGACTGACTGATTGGGGCTGGGCTAGTGAGTGATGAGATGGCTGGTGACAGGCAGGGGTTGGAATTTTTTGTTCTGTTCCACTGTTCCCACCAGCAAAATGAAAAGTTCTGAACTGGTTTGAACCAAAAGAAAATACAGGTTTATATCGTTCCTTTCTGTTCCTTTTTTAACCTGTGAAATCAACCGTTTTTTACATTTAGGTCATTAAATTACTTCACCAATCAGTGCGGATAGAGCAGGCAAGCTATTTGTTTACATGCTTGATGGACAAGCGTAGCCTATGGCGCAAGATGCACGGACATTTTGCATGTGGGGAGAGAGTGAGTGAGGGTAAAGGAGGAAGCTTGAAGCGCTGGGCATCTTGTTATGACATGCATTATCTGAATTAGGTCCACAGAATTATACCTAGGAGGAGCGGCTTCTATGAAGCAAACTTTGAATGTCCTGTGAGCTAGTTAGGTAAAAAGCATGTGTGTGCAGAGCACACAGAACACAACACACAGACACACACAGAGTCTTGCACAGCTATCCTTGTGCGGACACACAATTCAGTCCCATTTAAACTTTTCCTTAACCCTAAACCTAACCCAAACCCATACTCTTACCCTTACCCTAACCTTAACCATAACCATAACCATAACCATAACCTTAACCCAAAAACCTAACCTTAATCCTAACCTTAACCCTAAACCCCCTAGAAATAGTTCTGGTGCCTACAAGAATAGTTGAACACGTCCACGCACGCACGCACACACACACACACACACACACACACACACACACACACTTTTTTCATACACTAGCCTGACTGTTTCCAAGCTATACAATTTCATTATCAACTGGACGGACATTATTTTATTATTGTTCCAATTACCATTGATACACAACAGGTGAACACACAGCAGGTGGACACCCTGCAGGTGGACACACAACAGGTAGACACACAACAGGAGGACACACAACAGGTGGACACACAACAGGAGGACACAACCGATGGACACACAACAGATGGACACACAACATAAATATGGAGATAAAGTAAATGTCAACTCACTGTTTGCTAACTAGTGATGAGCGATTAACCAACATTTATGTTTTTTTGGTTTTTGGTTTTTAAACAACTAATTGACTCACGTCAGTTGAATAATTTTTTTTTGTGAGCTCAATGCGCAGTTTCTCCTGATCAAGCCCAAACTGTGCGATGTAGTAGGGAGTTGTAGTTTCCAACAGGCCAATATTCTACATAGTTTAGCGCAGAAACGTGGTAATTAACTACAATAACCATATTCTATTGCAAGCCTATTTATCCGGTCTGTGTTTCTTTTACGCCTGCTATGTTAGGTTAGTGTCAGGCAGACACAGAGAGGGAGAGGAGAAACAGAAGAATGCAAGATCGAGAGGGACCGAGAGCATTTGTTTCCTGAGGTATCTCTACCTGAAAATACATGATCTAAGTGATTGATAGATGGTATTCAGCAGTCATAAAAGTATGCCTTATTTCCTTAAGAAAACTACTAAAATAGTGATTTTGTAAGACAGCATACGGTATGCAGCAGCTCTATAGAAATGAGAGGATGACTTGGAATGAAATAATAAAGTCATCAAATAAAACAAATGTACAACTGAAATATCTTATTAAAGTAAAGTAGAGTGATATGGTTTGTATTTTGTATTTTATTAGGGATCCCCATTAGCTGCTTCCAAGTCACTCATCCTGGGGTCCAAACAAACTGTTTAATAAGTGATAAACAGCAATAACAGTAGGATGGCAGGTAGCCTAGAGGTTAAGAGCATGGGCCAGTAACTGGAAAGTTGCTGGTTCAAATCCCCATACCTACAAGGTGAAAATCTGGTGATGTTTCCTTGAGCAAAGCACTGAACCTTAATTGTCGTGCTGGACAAAAACATGGGAAAAATGTCACTACCATCATTGGACTTGTATTAGTTGTCTTGTTACAGCATTCAACACACATAGTGCATTTAATGTTTAAAAAAATGATGAAATCCATGATTCTTTTTTAACAATCAAACTGAAACTGAACCAGCCTCAAAAAGCACTCAGCAATATTGTTCACAAATATGATCTATTACTATAAGCTATATATCACAGTGTCATGTTTCATAGGAGCTGTCACTGGTGTCATATTTCATAGGAACTGTCAATGGTACCATATTTCATAGGAGCTGTCACTGGTGTCATATTTCATAGGAGCTGTCACTGGTGTCATATTTCATAGGAGCTGTCACTGGTGTCATATTTCATAGGAGCTGTCACTGGTGTCATATTTCCTGTCACTGGTGTCATATTTCATAGGAGCTGTCACTGGTGTCATATTTCCTGTCACTGGTGTCATATTTCATAGGAGCTGTCACTGGTGTCATAATTCCTGTCACTGGTGTCATATTTCATAGGAGCTGTCACTGGTGTCATATGTCATAGGAGATGTCACTGGTGTCATATTTCATAGGAACTGTCAATGGTACCACATTTCATAGGAGCTGTCACTGGTGTCATATTTCATAGGAGCTGTCACTGGTGTCATATTTCATAGGAACTGTCACTGGTACCATATTTCATAGGAGCTGTCACTGGTGTCATATTTCATAGGAGCTGTCACTGGTGTCATATTTCATAGGAGCTGTCACTGGTGTCATATTTCATAGGAGCTGTCACTGGTGTCATATTTCCTGTCACTGGTGTCATATTTCATAGGAGCTGTCACTGGTGTCATATTTCCTGTCACTGGTGTCATATTTCATAGGTGATGTCACTGGTGTCATATTTCCTGTCACTGGTGTCATATTTCATAGGAGCTGTCACTGGTGTCATAATTCCTGTCACTGGTGTCATATTTCATAGGAGCTGTCACTGGTGTCATATGTCATAGGAGATGTCACTGGTGTCATATTTCATAGGAGATGTCACTGACGTCATATTTCATAGGAGCTGTCACTGGTGTCATATTTCCTGCCACTGGTGTCATATTTCATAGGCGCTGTCACTGGTGTCATATTTCATAGGAGCTGTCACTGGTGTCAAATTTCATAGGAGATGTCACTGGTGTCATATTTGGAAGCAGCAAACAGGGAATTGATATAAACTTAATTTCCAACTGCCTAGGAACTCCCACGCATAACATATTGGCTGTTTGAGTGTGTTTAACAGAAGACTGAAGCATTTTGCATATTCTGAAGATTAGACAATTCAGCACTTATTTTACTATCTGCTGTAACTGCCGAAACTCCTCAATTGTGTGTGGGTGTGTGTGTGTGTTAAACAAACCATGTCCATGTCAAAGGTCAGTAACTGACGAAGAAAAATAGAAAAGTAAGTGTGCGTGTGTGTGTCTGTGTGCGTGCATGTCTGTGTGCGTGCATGTGTGTGTCTGTGCGTGTGTGAGTATCTGTGTGTGTGTGTGTGTGTGTGCCTCTGTGAGGTAGGCTGCAAGGACAGCACTGATGTGTGTAGATATCTCCAGACTTTTGGGTTGGGCTTGATAGAGAAAGATAGAGAGAGAGTGCGACTGAGAGGGATAGAGAGAGACTGAGAAAGAGAGAGAGAGACTGAGAAAGAGAGAGAGAGACTGAGAAAGAGAGAGAGAGAGACTGAAAGAGAGAGTGAGAGAGAGACTGCGAGAGAGCGACTGAGAAAGAGAGAGATAGAGAAAGAGAGACCGAGAGAGAGAGAATGAAAGAGAGACTGAAAGAGAGACTGAGAGACTGAGAAATAGCGAGAGAGAGAGAGACAGAGAATGAGAGACAGAGAGAGAGAGACAGAAAGAGAGACTGAGAGAGAGACAGAGAGAGACTGAGAAAGAGAGAGAGACTGAGAAAGAGAGAGAGACAGAGACAGAGAGAAAGAGAGAGAGACAGAGACAGAGAGAAAGAGAGAGAGTGACTGAAAGAGAGACTGAGAAAGAGAGAGAGACAGAGACAGAGAGAAAGAGAGAGAGAAAGAGAAAGAGAAAGAGAGAAAGAGAGAGAGAGAGAGAGTGACTGAAAGAGAGACTGAGAGAGAGACAGAGAGACTGAGAAAGAGAGAGAGACAGAGACAGAGAGAAAGAGAAAGAGAAAGAGTGGATGAGGCTGGATCTAGTCGTGCTGTAGATGGCGGTGTAGCTGAGACTGGGTCTAGTCATGTCATGGAGGGTGGTGTAGATGAGGCTGGGCCTAGTCAAGTTATGCTAGTGGATGAGGAGAGTATAGTGGGGAAGGGTAATCAACTATGAGGGGGGGTGGAGGAGGGTCTCATGCGAAGAGGAAAAAGAGGGAGAAGAAAGGAGGTGGGAGTGGAGAGGCTGGTGTGGTCAAAGGCACCAAGCATCCTTTGTCTGGTTCTTTGGGGTAGGTCCCGACTAGAGAGGAAGGGCAGGTGGTCAGGATGGGAGCCGGAGACGAGGAGGAGAAAGGTGAGTCTGTGGAAGAGGACGATAAGGAGGCTTTCTTTTCAGAGTCCTCCTCAATGAGTCCAGAGCTGACAGCCAGTCAGGCAGAGGGGTCAATGTACATGGTGAGGGAACTGTCAAGGTTCCTGAATGAGACTAAAGGGAAAAATAAAGTTTGTAAGATCAGTACAACACGCTAAGAAAAATGAGGGGCATGGTGTCCTCTCACCCAGGAAACATTTTAGGTTGAGGAGGTGGATCACAACTGAATGTAAATGTCTACCTTCAGATGCTGTTTAGATTAATCGTTTTTTTTCTGGCACTGGGGCTTTGTGAGCATTGCTATTGGTCTCTTTCTTTGCTGGCTTTTCTCCCACTTCTTATGGAGACTCTTCGGGTAGACTCTTTCATACATGTTAACATCAGAAGCCTCCTCCCTATGTTTGTTTTATTCACTGCTTTAGCACACTCCGCCAACACTAATGTCCTAGCCGTGTCTGAATCCTGGCTTAGGAAGACTACCAAAAATTCTGAAATTTCCATCCCCAACTACAACATTTCCATCAAGATAGAGCTGACAAAGGGGGGCGGAGTTGCAATCTACTGCAGAGTTCTGTCATACTATCCAGGCCTGTGCCCAAACAGTTCGAGATTCTACTTTTAATAATCCAAAAAGTTTTGGGACACTGTAAAGTCCATGGAGAATAAAAGCACCTCCTCCCAGCTGCACACTGCACTGAGGCTAGGAAACACTGTCACCACCGATAAACCTACGATAATCGAGAATTTCAATAAGCATTTTTTCTACGGCTGGCCATGCTTTCCACCTGGCTACCCCTACCCCGGTCAACAGCTCTGCACCCCCAGCAGGAACCTCCCCCCCTTTTCCTTCACCCTAATCCAGATAGCTGATGTTCTAAAAGAGCTGCAAAATCTGGACCCCTACAAATCAGCTGGGCTAGACAATCTGGACCCTCTCTTTCTAAAATTATCCGCCGCAATTGTTGCAACTATTACTAGCCTGTTCAACCCCGCTTTCGTATCATCTGAGATCCCCAAAGATTGGAAAGCTGCCGCGGACATCCCCCTCTTCAAAGGGGGAGACACTCTAGACCCAAACTGTTACAGACCCATATCTATCCTGCCCTGCCTTTCAAACTCTTCGAAAGGCAAGATAACCTCTAACGAGCCTCTACCCCGGATCCGGGAGCACCCCCCACCCCCCCCACACTGATTAGCATCGCTAGCATAGCGTCACAATTAAATAGTAGCATCTAAATATCATTTAAATCACAAGTCCAAGATACCTAATGAAAGATACAGATCTTGTGAATAAAGCCACCATTTCAGATTTTTAAAATGTTTTACAGGGAAGACACAATATGTAAATCTATTAGCTAAACACGTTAGCAAAAATCACAATTTTTCTTTGTCCACCATTTTCTCTCAACACCAGTAGCTATCACCAATTCGGCTAAACTAAGATATTGATAGCCACTAACCAAGAAAAAAACTCATCAGATGACAGTCTGATAACATATTTATGATATAGGATAGGTTTTGTTAGAAAAATGTGCATATTTCAGGTAGATATCATAGTTTACAATTGCACCCACCGTCACAAATGGACTAGAATAAATACATAGAGCAACGTGTATTACCTAATTACTAATCATCAAACATTCGTAAAAATACACAGCATACACTAATCGAAAGACACAGATCCTGTGAATACAGACAATATTTCAGATTTTCTAAGTGTCTTACAGCGAAAACACAATAAATCGTTATATTAGCATACCACATACGCAAACGTTACCCGAGCACTGATTCTAGCCAAAGAGAGCGATATCGTATCATCGCCAAAATATATTAATTTTTTCACTAACCTTCTCAGAATTCTTCAGATGACACTCCTGTAACATCATATTACAACATACATATACAGTTTGTTCGAAAATGTGCATATGTAGCCACCAAAATCATGGTTAGACAATGACAAAAGTAGCACAGCTGGTCAGAAAATGTCATGCACCATATTAGACAGTGATCTAGTCTTATACATAAATACTCATAAACTTGACAAAAAAATATAGGGTGGACAGCGATTGATAGACAATTTAATTCTTAATACAATCGCGGAATTACATTTTTTAAATTATCCTTACTTTTCAATACAGGTTGCGCCAAGCAAAGCTACATCTAACAAAATGGCAGAACGTGCGTTTGACATTTTTCTACAGAACAACGATTTATCATCTTAAATATTTCTTACTATGAGGCGATCTTCCATCAGATTCTTGGGCAATGAATCCTTTCTTGGGTCTAATCTTCTTTTGGTCGAAAGATGTCCACTTGTCCGTCGAAATGCTCACTAACGTACGATCGGGACCCCGAAACGTGCCCGGAGCTTCAAAGTCTATTACAAAGCAATGCCTCAAAATCGCACTAAACGGATATAAATTGCTATAAAACGGTTTAAATTAACTACATTATGACGTTTCTAACACCTATAACGAGTAAAAACATGACCGACGCTATATTACTGGCTAAACAAAGACTTGGAAAAAGGCCAGTCAGATATCCTTCTTGCGTTGAGCGCAGACTCCAAAGGAATCCTACTTCCGGTCTTTGGTCATTTATAGAGCCTGTCATTGCGCAATAGACTCCATTCAAATTGTCATCACTTACTGACATCTAGTGGAAGGCGTGGGCAATGTTTGTATCTCATAGGATTAACAGAGACTTTAAAAACTGATCTGGAACCAGAGGCCAAGATGTCTAAATCTCACACACTGGGAGGAAAAGTGCTGTAGAATGAGTTCTGTTTCACTCAGAGACATAATTCAAACGACTATAGAAACTAGAGAGTGTTTTCTATCCAATAATAACAATAATATGCATATTGTACGAGCAAGAATTGAGTACTAGGCAGTTTAATCTGTAGAGTTAATTATGCTAATGCGAAATAGCACCCCCTATAGTTGCAAGAAGTTAACAAACAGATCACCGACCATATCGAATCCCACCGTACCTTCTCCACTGTGCAATCTGGTTTCGTCAGCTGGTCATGGGTGCACCTCAGCCACAAGGTTCTGAACGATATCATAACCGCCATCAATAAAAGACAGTACTGTGCAGCCGTCTTCATCGACCTGGTCAAGGCTTTCAACTCTGTCAATCACCGCATTCTAATCGGCAGACTCAATAGCCTTAATTTCTCAAAGGACTACCTTGCCTGGTTTACCAACTATTTCTCAAATAGAGTTCAGTGTGTCAAATCGGAGGTGTAAGGCCTGGGTGTCAGAGTGTGGAGTCAACACGCAGGAAACAGCAGGTGCCAAATCCAAAATGTTCTTTAATGAACACGGACCATCTAGTCCACCCTATTAACACACATGGGTGTACACTATAACCAACCCCAGACACGGGGTAAAAGAACTCAGTCCAGAAACATGTAGCACACCACTACTTACACGCAAACAATCCCGCACAAAGAAACGTGAATGCCGGCTGATTAAATAAGCCCAACTAATTACCCCTCATACAAAACAGGTGCATCCAATAAACACATAGGGAGGGGGAGAAAGGATCAGTGGCAGCTAATAGGCCGGTGACGACGACCGCCGAACGCCACCCGAACGGGAAGGAGAGCCTGCCTCGGTCGAAGTCGTGACAGTACCCCCCCTCTGACGCGCGGCTCCCGCAGCGCGCCGACACCGGCCTCGAGGTCGACCCGGAGGACGAGGCGCAGGGCGATCCGGATGGAGGCGATGGAAATCCCTCAGCATAGACGGATCCAAAATGTCCCCCACCGGTACCCAGCACCTCTCCTCCGGACCGTACCCCTCCCAGTCCACGAGGTACTGCAGGCCCCTCACCCGGCGTCTCGAGTCCAGAATGGCCCGTATCTTGTACGCCGGGGTCCCCTCAATGTCCAGAGGGGGAGGAGGGACCTCCGGTACCTCACCGTCCTGCAGGGGACCAGCTACCACTGGCCTGAGGAGAGACACATGAAACGAGGGGTTAATACGATAATAGGAAGGGAGTTGTAATCGATAACACACCTCGTTTATTCTCCTCAGGACTTTGAAGGGCCCTACACACTGCGGACCCAGCTTCCGGCAGGGCAAGCGGAGGGGCAGGTTTCGGGTCGAGAGCCAGACCCTGTTCCCCGGTACAAACACGGGGGCCTCACTGCGGTGGCGGTCAGCACTCCTCTTCTGCCGTCCACTAGCTTGTAGAAGTGATTCCTGGACGGCTCTCCATGTCTCCTTGGAGCGCTGCACCCATTCCTCCACCGCAGGAGCCTCGGTCTGGCTCGGATGCCATGGTGCCAGGACCGGCTGGTACCCCAATACACACTGAAAGGGGGACACGTTAGTAGAGGAGTGGCGTAGTGAGTTCTGGGCCATTTCGGCCCAGGGAATGTATCTCACCCACTCCCCTGGCCGGTCCTGGCAATACGACCGCAGAAACCTACCCACCTCCTGGTTCACTCTCTCCACCTGCCCATTACTCTTAGGGTGATAACCGGAGGTAAGGCTGACCGAGACCCCCAAACGCTCCATAAACGCCCTCCATACTCGGGACGTGAATTGGGGGCCCCGATCAGAAACTATGTCCTCCGGCACCCCGCAGTGCCGGAAGACGTGGGTGAATAATGCCTCCGCAGTCTGTAGGGCTGTAGGAATACCGGGCAACGGGAGGAGACGACAGGACTTCGAGAACCGATCCACAATCACCAGTACCGTAGTGTTCCCCTGAGACGGGGGAAGATCGGTCAGAAAATCTACGGACAGGTGCGACCAAGGCCGTTGTGGAACGGGGAGAGGTTGTAACTTCCCTCTAGGAAGGTGCCTAGGAGCCTTACTCTGGGCGCATACCGAACAGGAGGAAACATAAACCCTAACGTCTCTCGCCAAGGTAGGCCACCAATACCTCCCCCGAAGGCTCCCCACTGTCCTCTTCACCCCAGGGTGACCCGAGGAGGGTAGAACGTGAGCCCACCGAATCAATTTGTCCCGAACACCAAGCGGCACGTATTTCCGCCCCACCGGACACTGAGGAGGAGCGGGTTCCGCCCGTAACGCCTGCTCGATGTCCGAGTCCACTTCCCACACCACTGGTGCTATCAGCCTAGAGGCGGGAAGGATGGGAGTGGGTTCGGTGGGCCGATCGTCCGAGTCGTATAAACGGGACAGTGCATCCGCCTTTACGTTCTGGGAGCCCGGTCTATACGTTAAGGTAAACTGGAATCGGGTAAAGAACATGGCCCACCTTGCTTGACGTGGATTCAGTCTCCTAGCTGCCCGAATATACTCCAGATTCTGGTGGTCGGTCCAGATGAGAAAAGGGTGCTTAGCCCCCTCAAGCCAGTGTCTCCACACCTTCAGGGCACTGACCACTGCTAACAACTCCCGGTCCCCCACATCATAGTTACGCTCCGCTGGGCTGAGTTTCTTCGAGAAGAAAGCACAGGGGTGGAGTTTTGGTGGCGTACCAGAGCGCTGTGATAGCACGGCACCTACCCCAGCCTCGGACGCGTCCACCTCCACTATGAATGCTAGAGAGGGATCCGGATGTGCCAACACGGGCGCATCGGTGAACAGCGCCTTCAACCTGTTGAAAGCTCCGTCCGCTTTTGCTGACCACTGCAAACGCACCGGACCCCCCTTCAGCAGTGAGGTAATAGGAGCTGCCACCTGGCCAAAACCCCGGATAAACCTCCGGTAGTAATTGGCAAAACCCAAAAACCGCTGCACCTCCTTTACCGTGGTCGGAGTCGGCCAATTACGCACGGCCTTAATGCGGTCACTCCCTACCACCACGCCCGAGGTGGAAATGCGATAACCCAGAAAAGAGACGGCTCGTTTGGAGAACACACACTTCTCAGCCTTGACATATAGGTCATGCTCCAGCAGTCTACTAAGCACCTTGCGTACCAGAGACACATGCGCGGCGTAAGTGGCTGAGTAGATCAGAATGTCATCGATATAAACAACCACTCCCTGCCCGTGCAGGTCCCTGAGAATATCGTCTACAAAGGATTGGAAAACGGCTGGAGCATTCTTTAACCCATACAGCATGACGCAGTAATCATAATGGCCCGATGTGGTACTAAATGCGGTTTTCCACTCGTCTCCTTTCCGAATACGCACCAGACTATACGCGCTCCTGAGATCCAATTTTGTGAAGAACTGCGCTCCGTGAAATGATTCCATTGCCGTAGCAATGAGAGGTAGTGGGTAACTAAACCCCACAGTGATGGCATTTAGACCTCTATAATCAATACACGGACGCAAACCTCCCTCCTTTTTCTTCACAAAAAAGAAACTCGAGGAGGCGGGTGAGATGGAGGACCGAATGTACCCCTGTCCCAGAGACTCAGTGACATATGTCTCCATAGCCACCGTCTCCTCTTGGGACAATGGGTACACGTGACTCTTGGGAAGCGCAGCGTCTACCTGGAGATCTATCGCACAATCCCTTCCCGGTCGATAAGGTGGTAATTTAGTCGCTTTCTTTTTACTGAAAGCGATTGCCAAATCGGCATACTCGGGGGGAATGTACACCGTGGAACCCTGGTCTGGACTTTCCACCGACGTGGCACCGATGGAAACTCCCAAACACCTTCCAGAACACTCCTTTGACCACCCCTGGAGAACCCCCTGTTTCCACGAAATTTTAGGATTGTGCCGGGCCAGCCAGGGAATCCCTAGTACCACCGGAAACGCAGGCGAATCAATAATATAAAAGCTGATACGCTCCCTATGATTCCCCTGCGTCACCATGTCCAGGGGAACCGTGGTCTCCCTGACCACCCCTGACCCTAATGGCCGGCTATCTAGGGAGTGCACGGGAAAGGGAGAATCTTTCGGCACAAGCGGAACCCTTAACCTAAGAGCGAGTCCGCGATCCATAAAGTTCCCAGCTGCGCCTGAATCGACTAGCGCCCTATGCTGGGAAGAGGGGAGAAATTTAAGAAAAAAAAACAAGACAAACATGTGACTAACAGGGGGTTCTGGGTGAGTTTGGTGCTGACTCACCTGGGGTGATCGAGAAGTGTTCCGCCTGCCATCTCGACTCCCAGACGGACCCCCCCAGCACCGATCGGCCGTGTGTCCTCTCCGACCACAGCTGGTGCAGGGAGAGCCTCCTCCTCCGGTACCCCTCTGCCCAGCCCCTCCCACCTCCATCGGAATAGGAGCGGAGGGACTGGGTGGTGGAACGTACAGGACCCTCTCAGAACGCCCACAGGCAGCCAGCAGATTGTCCAGACGGATGGACATGTCAATCAGCTCATCCAGAGAAAGAGCGGTGTCCCGACATGCTAGCTCCCTGCGGACGTCCCCCCGGAGACTACACCGGTACCGATCAATAAGGGCCCTGTCGTTCCACCCAGATCCTGCAGCCAGGGTCCGGAACTCCAGCGCGTAATCCTGGGCGCTCCTCTTCTCCTGCCTAAGGTGGAACAGTCGTTCTCCCGCCGCTCGGCCCTCTGGAGGATGGTCGAATACGGCCCGAAAACGGCGGGTGAATTCTGGGTAATGCTCCTTCGCCGAGTCTGGACCATTCCAGACCGCGTTGGCCCACTCCAGAGCACGACCCGTGAGGCAGGAGACGAGGACACGCACCCTCTCCGCTCCCGAGGGAGTGGGTCTTACGGCGGCAAGGTACAGTTCCAGTTGGAGTAGGAACCCCTGGCACCCCACCGCCGATCCATCATAATCCCTCGGGAGTGTCAGACGGAGAGCGCTGGAGCCGAGGAATGAAGAGTCCTGGGCTGGAGGAGCCGAAGGTGGAGAGAGGAAACCACTCCTCTCCCATCGATCCATTCGCTCCATCATCGCATCCATCGCTGTTCCAATACGGTGGAGAACAGTGGTATGCTGGAGCACCCGTTCCTCTATCGATGGGAGAGCGTTGGCTGCTGCTCCTGCTGACTCCATTTCTTTGGGTGCGGGATTCTGTAAGGCCTGGGTGTCAGAGTGTGGAGTCAACACGCAGGAAACAGCAGGTGCCAAATCCAAAATGTTCTTTAATGAACACGGACCATCTAGTCCACCCTATTAACACACATGGGTGTACACTATAACCAACCCCAGACACGGGGTAAAAGAACTCAGTCCAGAAACATGTAGCACACCACTACTTACACGCAAAAAATCCCGCACAAAGAAACGTGAATGCCGGCTGATTAAATAAGCCCAACTAATTACCCCTCATACAAAACAGGTGCGCCCAATAAACACATAGGGAGGGGGAGAAAGGATCAGTGGCAGCTAATAGGCCGGTGACGACGACCGCCGAACGCCACCCGAACGGGAAGGAGAGCCTGCCTCGGTCGAAGTCGTGACAGGAGGGCCTGTTGTCCGGACCTCTGGTAGTCTCTATGGGGGTGCCACAGGGGTCAATTCTCAGGTCCGACTCTCTTCTCTGTATATATCAAAGATGTCGCTCTTGCTGCTGGTGATTCTCAGATCCACCTCTACGCAGACGACACCATTCTGTACACTTCTGGAGAGGCTGAGTACAGCAGGTCTCTCTGATTGAACTCTGCGGTGCTGAGGGCAGCTGTGGGTGTAGGAGGAGCCTATCTTCCACAATCAAGCCATTCTTTGGAGATCGGTTCAGTCGGCCACCCTGCACAGGCGGCAGAGGACAGCGGGTTTACTAAGGCTGGGTGATCTGCGGCTGCTGGGGGAGGAGGAGTGGAAAACCCCAGAAATCCTGGAGAAAAACAAACAGGACTAATACAGTGGCTTGCGAAAGTGTTCACCCGCTTGACATTTTTCATATTTTGTTGCCTTACAGCCTGGAATTAAAACAGATTTTTGGGGGGTTTGTATCATTTTATTTACACAACATGCCTACCACTTTGAAGATGCAAAATATTTTTTATTGTGAAACAAACAACAAATAACACAAAAAAACTGAAAACTTGAGCGTGCATAACTATTCACCCCCCCCCCCCCCCCCCCCCAAGTCAATACTTTGTAGAGCCACCTTTTGCAGCCATTACAGCTGCAAGTCTCTTGGGGTATGTCTCTATAAGCTTGGCACATCTAGCCACTGGGATTTTTGCCCATTCTTCAAGGAAAAACTGCTCCAGCTCCTTCAAGTTGGATGGGTTCCGCTGGTGTATAGCAGTCTTTAAGTCATACCACAGATTATCAGTTGGATTGAGATCTGGGCTTTGACTAGGCCATTCCAAGACATTTAAATGTCCCCCCTTAAACCACCCGAGTGTTGCTTTAGCAGTATGCTTAGGGTCACTGTCCTGCTGGAAGTTGAACCTTCGTCCCAGTCTCAAATCTCTGGAAGACTGAAACAGGTTTCCCTCAAGAATTTCCCTGTATTTAGCACCATCCATCATTCTTCCTTCAATTCTGACAAGTTTCCCAGTCCCTGCCGATGAAAAACATCACCACAGCATGCTGCTGCCACCACCATGCTTCACTGTGGGGTTGATATTCTCGGGGTGATGAGAGGTGTTGGGTTTGCACCATACATAGCGCATTCCTTAACCTGTCTAGGATCAGCGTGGCGCTAGCGGCACACCCCCCCCCCCCACTGAAAAACCAGTGCCGCGAAATTCAAAAAAAATATTTTTTTTAAATATTTAACTTTCACACATTAAAGTCCAATACAGCTAATGAAAGACACAGATCTTATGAATCCAGTCAACATTTCCGATTTTTAAAATGTTTTACAGGGAAGACACAATATGTAAAGATGTACATCTATTACCTAAAAACACATTAGCATAATCCACCATCTTTTATTTGTCCACCAACACCAGTAGCCATCACCAATTCGGCTAAACTAAGATATTTATAGCCCCTAACCAACAAAAAAACTCATTAGATGACAGTCTGATAACATATTTATGGTATGGGATAGGTTTTGTTAGAAAAAAGTGCATATTTCAGGTATATGGCATAGTTTACAATTGCACCCACCATCACAAATGGACTAGAATAATTACAATGAGCAACGTGTTTACCTAACTACTAATCATCAAACATTTCGTAAAAATACACAGCATACACGAATCGAAAGACACAGATCCTGTGAATACAGACAATATTTCAGATTTTCTAAGTGTCTTACAGCGAAAACACAATAAATCGTTATATTAGCTTAGCACATAGCAATTAGCAGCCCAGCATTGATTCTAGCCAAAGTGAGCGATAAAAGTCAACATCGCCAAAAGATATTAATTTTTTCACTAACCTTCTCAGAATTCTTCCGATGACACTCCTGTAACATCACATTACAACATGCATATACAGTTTGATCGAAAATGTTTATATTTAGCCACCAAAATCATGGTTAGACAATGTGAAATGTAACTCGGCTGGTCAGAATTTGTCCTTGCGCCACTTAGACAGTGATCTACTCTTATACATAAATACTCATAAACGTGACTAAAAAATATAGGGTGGACAGGGATTGATAGACAATTTAATTCTTAATACAATTGCGTTATTACATTTTTTAATTTATCCTTACTTTTCAATACAGTTTGCGCCAAGCGAAGCTACGTCAAAAAACATGGCGTCCTAAGCCACTAAAATGTTTCGACAGAAACACGATTTATCATAATAAAAATGTCCTACCTTGAGCTGTTCTTCCATCAGTATCTTGGGCAAAGGATCCTTTCTTGGGAGAAATCGTCTTTTGGTGGAAAGCTGTCCTCTTGCCATGTGGAAATGTCAACTACGTTCGGGATGAACTGAAAAGCGTGCCCAACTTTTCACATCGTTGCAAAAATAAATGTCCCAAAATCGCACTAAACGGATATAAATTGCTATAAAACGCTTTAAATTAACTACTTTGTGATGTTTGTAACTCCTATAACGAGTGAAAAGATGACCGGAGAAATATAACAGGCTAAACTAACGCTTGGAACAGGAGAGGGTCGGTGTCTTCCACGCGCGTTACGCAGCAAGAAAAGACTTGCTAGCTAAAGGTTTTTTTCATTTGTAGGGCCTGTGAACGAGCAATCGAGCCCGTTGGAATCGTCATCACGTAAAGGCATCCAGGGGAAGACGTAAGAAGTGTCCGTATAGTCATAGCAACGACAGTGCCCTTTTAACTGACTTCAGAAAAGTGCCCAACATTTCTCAAATCTGACTCCATGTCAGGGAAATTGCTGTAGAATGGGCTCTGTTCCACTTAGAGACAAAATTTCAACTCCTATAGAAACTATAGACTGTTTTCTATCCAATAATAATAATAATATGCATATTGTACGATCAAGGATTTTGTGGGAAGCCGTTTAAAAAATTAGCCACATTAGCATAAATAGTCTAAACAGCGCCCCCATCCCCAACAGGTTAATTGCCAAAAAGCTAAATTTTAGTCTCATCTGACCAGAGTACCTTCTTCCATATGCGGAGTCTCCCACATGCCTTTTGGCGAACACCAAACATGTTTGCTTATTTTTTTCTTTAAGCAATGGCTTTTTTTCTGGCCACACTTCTGTAAACCCTAGCTCTGTGGAGTGTACGGCTTAAAGTGGTCCTATGGACAGATACTCCAATCTCCGCTGTGGAGCTTTGCAGCTCCTTCAGGGTTATTTTTGGTCTCTTTGTTGCCTCTCTGATTAATGCCCTCCTTGCCTGGTCTGTTTGTTTTGGTGGACGGTCCTCTCTTGGCAGGTTTGCTGTAGTGCCATATTCTTTCCATTTTTTTATAATGGATTTGATGGTGCTCCGTGGGATGTTCAAAGGTTCAGATATTTTTTTATAACCCAACCCTGATCTGTACTTCTCCACAACTTTGTCCGTGACCTATTTGGAGAGCTCCTTGGTCTTCATGGTGCTGCTTGCTTGATGGTGCCCCTTGCTTAGTGGTGTTGCAGACTCTGGGGCCTTTCAGAACAGGTGTATATATACTGAGATCATCTGACACTTAGATTGAACACAGGTAGACTTTATGTAACTAATTATGTGACTTCTGAAGGTAACTGGTTGCACCATATCTTGTTTAGGGGCTTCATAGCAAAGAGGGTGAATACATATGCACTCACCACTATTCAGCTTGTTTTTTTTTTTTAATTTTGAAACATGTTATTTTTTTCATTTCACTTCACCAATTTGGACTATTCTGTGTATGTCCATCACATGGAATCCAAATAAAAATAAATTTAAATTACAGGTTGTAATACAACAAAATAGAAAAAACGTCAAGGGGGATGAATACTTTTGCAAGGCAACGGTATCTCTTAGGCTGCTGGAGAGATTCCTGGGGGAGGTCCAGGAGGCATTGTCTTAGCCGGTAAGGGGGATGCTTGAGCAGCCAAAGGGGGAGGGGACAACAATGTTTCCGCCACTGCAGGTGACGGCAGAGATGGGGGACTGGCATGTGGGTCTGGAGAACTTGTTAGATTTTAACTCTACGAGCCTGGGGGAGTTTGAGGGGGTGGGAGGTAAAGCCCTCTACAACCTCTGCATTAAGGTGAGAAACATTAGGAGCCTAACAGGAGTGAAGGTACATCAGTGGCAGGGGGTATGTGGGGTGGAGAGGATGGTGAGTTTTAGATGGAGGGGGCTCTACAAACTCACAGTTCCAAAGAAGTCAGTGGAGGGGTCTACATGGAGCCCTGCCCTCTAACACCTGGTTGGCACGGGTTGACCCGGCAGTCAGACAGGGGTGTCCTTTCTGTGTCATTTATGAAAGTGTGCATCATGTGTTTTCTGTGTGTGCCAGGTTAATGCCAATAATGTCGCTGTTGGAATGTCTGTGTGAGAGGTTGGGGGTGGAATTTAGTGAAATGAAATGAGGATGGACAAAGAAGGACAAAAAGTCAAATAGTCTCTCTCTCTCTTTTTCTCGCTCTCACTCTCTTTCAAATTCAAATTCACATTTTAAAATTCAAGCTGCTTTATTGCCACGAAAAACATTGCGTTAATATTGCCAAAGCAACAATGTATACAATATACATTGTAATAAAATATTAAAGAATAACAAATAATAATATAAAATGGTAGTAAATAATAATAATAACAAATTAAATAAAAATATTACCACAAGAAAATGGTAACAGTCAATAGTAGAAATATAATAAATATTAAAAGCTACTCATGGTAAATTAAACTATAACTAACTCATACCTAACTGTCATCCTCACCATCACATCAGTACTACAACTCCCATCATCATTACTATTACTACTACCATAACCATCACTAAACTGCTATCATTACCATCACCCCTACTACCCATATCATTACTATTACTACTACCATAACCATCACTAAACTGCTATCATTACCATCACCCCTACTACCCATATCATTACTATTACTACTACCATGACCATCACTAAACTGCTATCATTACCATCACCCCTACTACCCATATCATTACTATTACTACTACCATAACCATCACTAAACTGCTATCATTACCATCACCCCTACTACCCATATCATTACTATTACTACTACCATAACCATCACTAAACTGCTATCATTACCATCACCCCTACTACCCATATCATTACTATTACTACTACCATAACCATCACTAAACTGCTATCATTACCATCACCCCTACTACCCATATCATTACTATTACTACTACCATAACCATCACTAAACTGCTATCATTACCATCACCCCTACTACCCATATCATTACTATTACTACTACCATAACCATCACTAAACTGCTATCATTACCATCACCCCTACTACCCATATCATTACTATTACTACTACCATAACCATCACTAAACTGCTATCATTACCATCACCCCTACTACCCATATCATTACTATTACTACTACCATAACCATCACTAAACTGCTATCATTACCATCACCCCTACTACCCATATCATTACTATTAGGAATAGTAATCACAACAACAATAATAATAGTAATAACAATAATAGTAACAACAATAATACCAATAATAACTAAGTTACTGTTTACTATGCAGATGTTATAATTCAGTGTCCCTCAGGCTATGGCAAGCAAATACATATTTGGCTTCAAGAGGAGCCGTTGTTGCTTCGCCCCTGAGTAATTTTTGCTTTTCCTCTGGGTTTAATAAGTACAAATTTTGGGAAAATGTAGTAATTTCTGTGAATAATTAATCACTTGATGAGGAATATTTATCACAGTAAAGGAGAAAGTGCATCTCTGTTTCTACCTCCCCTGTCGTGCAGTGACCACATACACGCTGCTCTTTGGGTGGCCATGTCTTTTTATGTCTGCCAGTTTCTATTGCCAATTGGTGGTCACTCAGCCTGTACCTGGTATGGATCTGACAGAGTAGAGATAATCAGCCAATTCATATTCTCTGTTTAGGGCAGATAGCAATTTAGTCGGCTTTGGGATCTTGCTTCTTTTTTCCAATGTTGTAAATATGAGTCCTTTGATTGGTTCATGATTTTGTTTATTTGAATTATTTCTTTTGAAGCAGTGCTGGTGTCAGCTTGGTTGGTTAGGTCCAACACCAGCTGACGGAGAGGGCTTGTTTCTGGGCTCAGCTCTTAGGTTTGAAGTGCTAATTCTGCGGCCTAATTCTGCCCTACATGCATTAGTTGGTGTGTTTCCTTGGACTTGAAGAACTTTGACAGAATTATGCATTTAGGGCTTCAATTGGATGTTTGTCCCACATTTTAAAGTCCAGTTTATTGAGTAGCCCACAAACCTCACTTCCGTAAAGAGCTATTGGTAGGATTACACTGTCAAATATTTTGGTCCAAATTCTAATTGGGATGTAGATTTGGAATAATTTATTTTAAGCTCTGACGGCTTTTTCTTTGAGTGCATTCACTGTCATATTAAAGTTTCCCAATGCAGATATGGTCAGACCAAGGAATGAGTCATTTTTAGTGTGTTCAATTATGGTGTTGTTCAGGGTAAATTTCTATTTGCGTTTCTGACATATGTTTTTTTCTGGAAAATCATGATTTTCTTCTTAAAAAAAACAACTAAAAGCCAGGGCCCAATTATGGCAATACTTCTCTAGAATGTTAAGGTTCTGTTGAAGACCTTCTTTGGCTGGTGATAGAAGAATCAAATCATCAGCATATAGCAGGTATTTCACCTCTGTGTCAAATAATGTGAGTCCTGGGGCTGGAGAATGGTCCAACATTACTGCTAATTCATTGATATAAATGTAGAAAAGGTTTGGACTCAAACTGCAGCCTTGTCTCACACCTCGATGTTGTGAAAATAATTGTTCTTTGGTTTTAGATTTTTAATGCACACTTGTTTTCTGTGTATATACATTCTATTAAGTCATGCACCGTACCACCAAGCCCAGTTTGGAGAATTTTGAAGAATAGCCCTTCTTGCCAAATAGAATCTAATGCTTTTTTAAAGTCAATAATGCAAGCAAAGATTTTGCCCTCTTTTTGGTGGATGTGTTTATTAATAATTGTGTGTAAGGTCAGTAGTGCGATGTTTGGGGAGAAATTTGACATTGACTTAATACATGTTCTTCTTGAAGAAATGTTTGAATTCTGGAATTCAAAATGCTACAGAAAACCTTTCTCAAGTTGCTGTTTACACAAATTCCTCTGTAATTATTGGGGTCTGATTTGTCTCCACTTTTGTGGATGTGGGAGATGAGTCTCTGGTTCCAGACATCAGGAAATCAGCCAGAAGTCAATACCGTGTTGAACAATTTAAGCACAGCATTTTGCAACTCAGGTGTACTGTTTTTCAGCATTTAATTTCTGATGTTATCTAGACCACAAGCCTTCTTTGGTTTATGGATTTGAGCTTTTCATTTAATTCTTGTTGGGTTATTGGGTAATCTAATGGATTTTGGTTGTTTTTAATGACTGATTCAAGGATGTTCAATTTTTCTTGAATTTCCAATTGGTTATGTTGTAAGTCTTATTATGGGATGTTTTTACATAGATTATCAAAACAAATTTTCCAAATTCCTTCATCTTGTATGGTTAATTCTTGTGTCTTTGTCGTGCTTAAATTGTTCCACATGTCCCAGAACTGATTTTGGTCAATTGCGTTTTCAATTTCATCAAGTGTCTTATTGATATAATTCATTTTTTTGCATTTCAGTGTATGTTTACACTGTTTCAGAGTTTCAAAGTATTCATCGCGTAGCTCTGGGTTGTTTTGCAGCTTATGTTTTTCATTTGACATTTGTCTTGTGTTTTCTAATTGTTTTACATTTGTTATCAAACCATTTTTTCAGAAACATTTAGTTTTTTGTTTCTGATGTTGCATTTCTTTGGCTTTCTCAAATTTGATTTTGATTCTTCTTTTTGGAATATGCAATTGATGTTTTGAGTAGCCGAATTGACCCCTTCTTTAATGTTTTGGTATTGTGAGTTATTGAAGAACTGTAGAGTTCATAATTTCATTTCAGATCAATGTTTCAATGAATCTCTCTTGACTGTTTGGAGCCCATCTGTACGATTGGTTTATGTTGTAGAGTTTATTGGGCTGTTATTTATAATGAATATTGCCGGTTAATTTCCTCAGAAACACATTGATCTGACTGTGATCGGACAATGGTGTCTGTGGTCTGACAGTGAATGCACTAATGGAGGAGGGGTCGATGTCAGTAATGGCATAATCGACTACACTTGTCTCAAGAGCTGAGCAGTAAGTAAACTGACCTAAAGAGTCCCCTCTGATTCTACCATTACGCATGTACAGGCCTAAGGCTCGACAGAGATGCACTAACTTCTTCCTGTTTTTGTTCAGTATTTGGTCAGTACTGTTACTATTAATTATAACCGAGCTACTGTACAAGGGGAGGTGTCCAAATATGTGGTAGTTACCTCCCGCATCTGTGTAGTCAGGCTCAGAACCTGTTCTTGCATTGAAATCTCCACAAAGAAGCACTTTACCCTCTGCCTGAAATTGAATGATTTCTGTATGGAGATTGTCAAAAAACTGATCATCATAATATGATGAATCTGAAGGAGGAGCATAAGCTGCACATATGTATACATCATTGTCACAATAGATTGTACCTTTGTTACGTTTTAGCCAAATGCGGTTAGTACCTTTTTTCCCAATCCCGTTTAACATTTTTATATTTGATTGATGGTAGGAAAATTTCTCTATAGTTTAATTCTTCTTAATAGGGGGGTGCTGTTTTCACTTTGGAAAAAATCGTGCCCAAATTAAACAGCCTCGTCTCTGTTCTAGATCATACAATATGCATATTATTATTACTGTTGGATAGAAAACACTCTGAAGTTTCTAAAACTGTTTGAATTATATCTGTGAGTAAAACAGAACTCATTTGGCAGCAAACTTCCATACAGGAAGTGAAAATTCTGAAAATGAGGCTCTGTGTCAGGGCCTGCCTATTCAACTGGCTTTTATTTATGGATCTGTATGCACTTCATACGCCTTCCACTAGATGTCAACAGGCAGTAGAAGGTTGAATGGGGTGTCTAGCTTGATGTGAGGCCGAATAAGAGCTTTTGGAGTGAGGAGCTTTTGGAGGGAACCTCAAATTGTCTTCTGAAAAGCGTTCGGTATACACAACGAATTGCTCCGGCTCTGATTTTATTGGATACATATGAGAAAAACATCATAAAGTAGGATTTTCAACCGAGTTTGACCAGTTTATTCGTGGGCATGTTTGCGCCACAATGCTAGCCAAAGTTGCTAATTCGACAGAAGAAATGGACATTCTAAAACCAAACAACGATTTTTTCTGGAACTAGGACTCCTTGCACAACATTCTGATGGAAGATCAACAAAGGTAAGAGAATATTTATGACGTTATTTCGTATTTTTGTGGTAAATGTTTGCTCCAACAAGGCGGAGAATATGTAAGGGAAGTCCCCCCCCAATTGTACAAAATAACATGGCAACTTATTGGCACCGAGCGGAGCATATACACGATGGACAAGTACACTACTTCTGGCGGTGTTTCATCCAAAGCTGATGGCAAATGCCATGCTGCAAATGAGCTGTGTAACACTCCAAAATTCCTATAGTGGGCGAATGTGTTCTATCTAAATTTTTCATAGGCTTTATGTAACGCAAGTCAAGACCCAAGAGTAAAATTTTGAGATTTTGAAAGTTTTGGCAAAAACTTATCACCCCCTTAAAAAAGTGCTTTCTGGACCGTTTTTCGAAATTCTTTTGAGTTTTATGTGAATTACACATGTGTAAGAACTATATGAAAATACTTTTTTCAAATTTTATTAACATCATTTTTTTTTTTTTTTTTTTTTTTTAACTTAACCTGTTGGGGATGGGGGCGCTGTTTAGACTATTTATGCTAATGTGGCTAATTTTTTAAACGGCTTCCCACAAAATCCTTGATCGTACAATATGCATATTATTATTATTATTGGATAGAAAACAGTCTATAGTTTCTATAGGAGTTGAAATTTTGTCTCTAAGTGGAACAGAGCCCATTCTACAGCAATTTCCCTGACATGGAGTCAGATTTGAGAAACGTTGGCAACTTTTCTGAAGTCATTTAAAAGGGCTCTGTCGTTGCTATGACTATACGGACACTTCTTACGTCTTCCCCTGGATGCCTTTACGTGATGACGATTCCAACGGGCTCGATTGCTCGTTCACAGGCCCTACAAATGAAAAAAACCTTTAGCTAGCAAGTCTTTTCTTGCTGCGTAACGCGCGTGGAAGACACCGACCCTCTCCTGTTCCAAGCGTTAGTTTAGCCTGTTATATTTCTCCGGTCATCTTTTCACTCGTTATAGGAGTTACAAACATCACAAAGTAGTTAATTTAAAGCGTTTTATAGCAATTTATATCCGTTTAGTGCGATTTTGGGACATTTATTTTTGCAACGATGTGAAAAGTTGGGTGCGCTTTTCAGTTCATCCCGAACGTAGTTGACATTTCCACATGGCAAGAGGACAGCTTTCCACCAAAAGACGATTTCTCCCAAGAAAGGATCCTTTGCCCAAGATACTGATGGAAGAACAGCTCAAGGTAGGACATTTTTATTATGATAAATCGTGTTTCTGTCGAAACATTTTAGTGGCTTAGGACGCCATGTTTTTTGACGTAGCTTCGCTTGGCGCAAACTGTATTGAAAAGTAAGGATAAATTAAAAAATGTAATAACGCAATTGTATTAAGAATTAAATTGTCTATCAATCCCTGTCCACCCTATATTTTTTAGTCACGTTTATGAGTATTTATGTATAAGAGTAGATCACTGTCTAAGTGGCGCAAGGACGTTTTCTTTACCAGCTTGTCTACATTTCACATTGTCTAACCATGATTTTGGTGGCTAAATATAAACATTTTCGATCAAACTGTATATGCATGTTGTAATGTGATGTTACAGGAGTGTCATCGGAAGAATTCTGAGAAGGTTAGTGAAAAAATTAATATCTTTTGGCGATGTTGACTTTTATCGCTCACTTTGGCTAGAATCAATGCTGGGCTGCTAATTGCTATGTGCTAAGCTAATATAACGATTTATTGTGTTTTCGCTGTAAGACACTTAGAAAATCTGAAATATTGTCTGTATTCACAGGATCTGTGTCTTTCGATTCGTGTATGCTGTGTATTTTTACGAAATGTTTGATGATTAGTAGTTAGGTAAACACGTTGCTCATTGTAATTATTCTAGTCCATTTGTGATGGTGGGTGCAATTGTAAACTATGAAGTCTACCTGAAATATGCACTTTTTTCTAACAAAACCTATCCCATACCATAAATATGTTATCAGACTGTCATCTAATGAGTTTTTTTGTTGGTTAGGGGCTATAAATATCTTAGTTTAGCCGAATTGGTGATGGCTACTGGTGTTGGTGGACAAATAAAAGATGGTGGAATATGCTAATGTGTTTTTAGGTAATAGATGTACATCTTTACATATTGTGTCTTCCCTGTAAAACATTTTAAAAATCGGAAATGTTGACTGGATTCATAAGATCTGTGTCTTTCATTAGCTGTATTGGACTTTAATGTGTGAAAGTTAAATATTTTAAAAAAATATTTTTTTTGAATTTCGCGGCACTGGTTTTTCAGTGGGGGGGGGGGGGGGTGTGCCGCTAGCGCCACGCTGATCCTAGACAGGTTAAGGTATGTGTTTTGTGCATTTGGAATATGATTTCATAGGAAGTCAAAAGTCAAAAGTCAAAAATGTCAAAAATTTGGAAAAAACGTATCACCCCCTTTAAAAAAGTGCTTTCTGGACCGTTTTTTGAAATTCTTTCGATTTTTAGGTCAATTACACATGTATAAGAACTATATGAAGATACTTTAGTCACATTTTATTATCATAATTTTTTTTGAAATGTTTACTTGTACTTAAGGAATATGTTTTGTGCATTTGGAATGTGATTTCATAGGAAGTCAAAAGTCAAAAGTCAAAAATGTCAAAAATTTGGAAAAAACGTATCACCCCCTTAAAAAAGTGCTTTCTGGACCGTTTTTCGAAATTAATTCGATTTTTAGGTCAATTACACATGTATAAGAACTATATGAAGATACTTTAGTCACATTTTATTATCATATTTTTTTTTTAAATGTTTACTTGTACTTAAGGAATATGTTTTGTGCATTTGGAATATGATTTCATAGGAAGTCAAAAGTCAAAAGTCAAAAATGTGAATAAATTAGAAAAAACTTATCAACCCCTTTAAAAAAGTGCTTTTTGGATTTCATAGTCAAAAATAACATTTTGTTTTTAAAAGGCCAAAATGAAGCATTTAAAACGGTTTTGAAAAATGATGCCTGGTAACCCAAAACATGAAACATAGAATCTTTTTTGACTTTTTTTGGAAACCTCCTTAACCTCTACCGAGCACCTACCCCGGGTCCGGGAGCACCCCCCACCCCCCCCACACTGATTAGCATCGCTAGCATAGCGTCACAATTAAATAGTAGCATCTAAATATCATTAAATCACAAGTCCAAGACACCTAATGAAAGATACAGATCTTGTGAATAAAGCCACCATTTCAGATTTTTAAAATGTTTTACAGGGAAGACACAATATGTAAATCTATTAGCTAAACACGTTAGCAAAAATCACCATTTTTCTTGTCCACCATTTTCTCTCAACACCAGTAGCTATCACCAATTTGGCTAAACTAAGATATTGATAGCCCCTAACCAAGAAAAAACCTCCTCAGATGACAGTCTGATAACATATTTATGGTATAGGATAGGTTTTGTTAGAAAAATGTGCATATTTCAGGTAGATGTCATAGGTTACAATTGCACCCACCGTCACAAATGGACTAGAATAACTACATAGAGCAACGTGTTTACCTACTTACTAATCATCAAACATTTCGTAAAAATACACAGCAAACACTAATCGAAAGACACAGATCCTGTGAATACAGACAATATTTCAGATTTTCTAAGTGTCTTACAGCGAAAACACAATAAATCGTTATATTAGCTTAGCACATAGCAATTAGCAGCCCAGCATTGATTCTAGCCAAAGTGAGCGATAAAAGTCAACATCGCCAAAAGATATTAATTTTTTCACTAACCTTCTCAGAATTCTTCCGATGACACTCCTGTAACATCACATTACAACATGCATATACAGTTTGATCGAAAATGTTTATATTTAGCCACCAAAATCATGGTTAGACAATGTGAAATGTAGACAAGCTGGTAAAGAAAAAGTCCTTGCGCCACTTAGACAGTGATCTACTCTTATACATAAATACTCATAAACGTGACTAAAAAATATAGGGTGGACAGGGATTGATAGACAATTTAATTCTTAATACAATTGCGTTATTACATTTTTTAATTTATCCTTACTTTTCAATACAGTTTGCGCCAAGCGAAGCTACGTCAAAAAACATGGCGTCCTAAGCCACTAAAATGTTTCGACAGAAACACGATTTATCATAATAAAAATGTCCTACCTTGAGCTGTTCTTCCATCAGTATCTTGGGCAAAGGATCCTTTCTTGGGAGAAATCGTCTTTTGGTGGAAAGCTGTCCTCTTGCCATGTGGAAATGTCAACTGAGTTCGGGATGAACTGAAAAGCATGCCCAACTTTTCACATCGTTGCAAAAATAAATGTCCCAAAATCGCACTAAACGGATATAAATTGCTATAAAACGCTTTAAATTAACTACCTTATGATGTTTTTAACTCCTATAACGAGTGAAAAGATGACCGGAGAAATATAACAGGCTAAACTAACGCTTGGAACAGGAGAGGGTCGGTGTCTTCCACGCGCGTTACGCAGCAAGAAAAGACTTGCTAGCTAAAGGTTTTTTTCATTTGTAGGGCCTGTGAACGAGCAATCGAGCCCGTTGGAATCGTCATCACGTAAAGGCATCCAGGGGAAGACGTAAGAAGTGTCCGTATAGTCATAGCAACGACAGTGCCCTTTTAACTGACTTCAGAAAAGTGGCCAACATTTCTCAAATCTGACTCCATGTCAGGGAAATTGCTGTAGAATGGGCTCTGTTCCACTTAGAGACAAAATTTCAACTCCTATAGAAACTATAGACTGTTTTCTATCCAATAATAATAATAATATGCATATTGTACGATCAAGGATTTTGTGGGAAGCCGTTTAAAAAATTAGCCACATTAGCATAAATAGTCTAAACAGCGCCCCCATCCCCAACAGGTTAACTGTCAAGGGTTAATGCCACAAGGTCAAGGTTAGGCTTGCACAGATCGGGAGGACCTTAAGAACACTCCTGAGGTTAAATTGTGTTTCTAACCTTAACGGTTCTCTCTCTGTGTCCCAAAAGCAAATAAAATTGACATTGAGGTCAAAGGGTCATTCGTGTCCGTCTTCTTGTAACGGTCGCTGCGCTCAGACCGAGCGAGCTACGGTCAAACGGGGCGTCTCGTTGAACGCGGCACGGCCTGGAGATAATAGTAATACTATTGCAAGCTTTGTGTGTCGTTAAGCACCGTACTTTTTCACTCCATCATTGCTTTGTGTGTGTGTTTGTGTGTGAGAGAGAGAGAGCTTTCCTTTGACATCTGCTTAGAGAAATGACTGATTTACAGTTCATGAGGGTTGTCTAATCACACAAATGAAGTTTTGAAAAGTTCTGACCTTTTTAACCCTTCGAAACAGCACCATGACACCATTTTAAGGCACTTCCGGTTGGCACAGGAAGCTATAGGTAAACACATATCTTTACTGGGGTATGCTGTTACAGAATCCTGAGTTTTAAGTCTATGCGTTAAGAATTGACTGATCTACATAGGGTTGAATGCAGTGATTTTCAAAATTGCAAGTCATGTATATCAGGACATCTTTTAGGCTGATTTTAACCACTTCCGGTTTGTCCAGGTAGCTTAGAATCAACACAGGTAGACCTCATAGTGGCCTGATGGACTGACATCAAAGACAGGTTCATAAGACATTCATAACCCACATAGGCTTCAGGTTGAATTTAGAGGTGCAGTCAATGTGTTGCTATGGGATGACAATGACATCCCAAAAGCAGAAGACTTGAAATGTAGGTCAAGGGTCATTTTCTTGTCACTCTCGCTGCGCTCAGACCGAGCGAGCTACGGTCAAACGGGGCATCCCGTTGAACTCGGCACGGCCTGGAGAATATGGTGATGTCATTTTAGTGGTGATTTCAGAATGCTATTTTGGTGCATTCATGGAAGGCACTGTGAATTTTGGGCCTCCTCTGAAATATGTGATAGTTGGCTTCTAAAGGAGTTGAAAAAAGTGAGTTTGGAGTCAGATGGTATCAGTTTGGTGTCTGAAAATATCCAATTGACTGATGGACACTTGCTAGTTGACTTTTGTTGACACATGCTAGTTGACTTGCTAGTCGACTTTTGTACAATTTCAATATGTTTCAACGCGGGGCTACCATCACCAAAATCGACATGATGAAATTTCACGCAACGAGCGATGGAGAGGAACCACTGATGACCCCCGGCCATCCTGAGGTCATCAGGACGTTGACTTTTGTATTTCTAAGGTATTTAAAGAATGCACGTTACATTTGCAATATGATTCAACATCACATCATATTGCAAATGTAACAGGCATTTGCAATATGAAAAACATCACATCATATTGCAAATGTAACGTGCATTCTCTTAAATACTTTAGAAATGCAAAAGTCAACGTTCTGATGACCTCAGGATGGCCGGGCAGTGATAGTGGTTCCTCTCCATCGCTCGTTTCGTGAAATTTCATCATGTCGCTTTTTCCTCATGGTACCTCCCCGTTGAAACATATTGCAATTGTACAAAAGTCAACGAGCAAGTCAGTGTCCATCAGTCAAATAGATATTTTCAGACACCAAACTGATACCATCTAACTCCAAACTCACTTTTTCCAACTCCTTTAGATGTCAACTATAACATATTTCAGAGCAGGCCCAAAATTCATAGCGCCTTCTATTTAAACCATAATAAAACAAATAATACGTAGTTATGTTCTAGCTGCGGGTCCAGTTCACACATTATGTTTAGCCCTATGTGAGGCGACCTCGAATCCCAAGTTTCGGCTCGATAGGTCATTCGGTGCCCGAGCAAAACCCTAATTGGTGCTGAAATTTCACTTTTTTCATTGCCTTGCTACGGGGTCCTTGAATGAGCAATCAAACAGGCTCGTTGGGGTCTGTCTCTATGGGCCGAGCCGGTTTCAACGCACCTAGTCTTGAGACTCTGGGACTTTTCTAAAGGTCGTCCGTTTCGTTGAGGTCAAATGAATTGAAAACATGGCAAATACACGAGGCTTTTTATCGATCCGAGAACCTTCTAGAGTCATATAATTCACCGTGCACAATCGACCTGAGGTCTAGAACAGGTTTGTAAATTTTCAGAACTCTAGGTCTGACGGTTCTTTAAAAGTTGGAACAAAAGTAACTACTGCAGGCACTGTCTGCCTCTTAGCCCCTCAGTGTGTCCCTCCATCATTTCTGTGTGGGTGTGTTTTTTTTTTTTTTGAGATCTGACGGGATGAATGACTGATTTACAGTTCAGGAGGGTTGTCTATTCACATATATGAAGTTTTGGAGAGATTTGACATTTTTAACCCTTTGAAACAGCCCATTTGACACCAATTATGGCACTTCCGGTTTGCACAGGAAGCTGAAAATAAACACATATCATCACTGGAGTATGCTGTTACAGAATCCTGAGTTTTAAGTCTGTATGTTAAAAATTGACTGATTTACATAGGGTTGAATGCACTATTTCTCTCAAACTGCAGGTTGGGAATGGCAAACACTTTTAGGGTGATTTAACCACTTCCGGATGCTCCAGGAAGCTTAGAATCGACACAGGTAGACCTCATGGTGGCCTGATGGACTGACATCAAAGACAGGCTCATAAGACAATCATAACCCACATAGGCTTTAGGTTGAATTTAGAGGTGCAGTCAATGTATTCCAATGGGGAGACATTTCATTGTAAACTATTTGATGTAAACACCTTCTTTTAACTGTCAAGGGTTAATGCCACAAGGTCAGGGTTAGGCTTGCACAGGTCGGGAGGGCCTTAAGAACACTCCTGAGGTGAAATTGTGTTTCTAACCTTAACGGTTCTCTCTCTGTGTCCCAAAGGCAAATGAAATTGACATTGAGGTCAAAAGGTCATTTGTGTCCATTGTCTTGTAACGGTTGCTGCGCTCAAACCGAGCGAGCTACGGTCAAGCGGGGCGTCTCGTTGAACTCGGCACGGCCTGGAGATAATAGTAATGCCATTGTGGGCTTTGTGTTTCTTTAAGCACCGTACTTTTTCACTCCATCCTTCCTTTTTGTGTGTGTGTGTTTGTGTGAGAGAGCTTTTCTTTGACATCTGTTGGGAAAAATGACTGATTACAGTTCATGAGGGTTGTCTAATCACACAAGTGAAGTTTTGAAAATATCTGACCTTTATTACCCTTCAAACCTGACCCTGTGGCACCATTTTAAGGTATTTCCAGTTGACATAGGAAGCTGAAATTGAACACATACCCTCCTTGGCGTAGGCTCTTATATAATATTGAGTTTGAAGTCTTTATGTTAAGAACTGACTTATTTAAAGAGGGTTAAATGAGTGTGTGTTATTTCATAAAATCATATAAAATCACAGGATTCTCGCAGAGCTTCGAGACCCACTTTAAAAATGTACGTCTGAACACACTGCAACTGGATCTGTGATTTTTTTGAAAAAAAAAATCCTCTTTGTGAACATCACCAAATGGTCAATGTACGATTTCTCTTAAATTCCGATAGATAAATGGCTGGTTCTTTTTTTCCTGACACCGTATGCTTATGTACTTTGACACGAAGCGGTCAAATTAGCACCCTACTTGCGTTTTAACCCTTTAATCCCAGAAAAATGGCCATAACTCAAAAAGCGCCGAGGTCTCGACGCCATCTTGTTCGGGGCCAACTGCCCATTACTCCAAACCTACGCTCGCCGAGTTTCGTCTTCGAAATATTTTCAGTTTAGGAGAAAAGGCCGCGCTCGTTTGCCACGTGCTCGTGCGCCTGCAATATGATTTATTTTCCCTCTTGTGGGAATTTTCGAGAATGCAGAAAAAGTCAAAAATTTGTCATTTTTATAAAACGGAAACCGAAATTCCGAAACGTTTTTTTGAGTGACTTCCTGAAAGAGCTCTCCACCGCCCACGGCCCGACGCCGTCCGCGATTTTCTGCGACGTATTAAGACGTCAGGTAAGGGACCGTACATTTGCAATGGGACTTTCTTCACTAACCATACAGCTCCCGTCTCAGAGTTCCCTTAAGGTATGTGAGCGCTGTCTCACAATACTGCATGCTGTATGTTGTACTAAAGTTATTTTAAAAAATCTAACACAGCGGTTGCATTAAGAACCAGTGTATCTTTCATTTGCTGTACAACATGTATTTTTTATTAAAGTTTATGATGAGTTCTTTGGTTAGATTAGGTGACTGTCCAAAATATCTCCGGACATTTTGGCGTATTGTGGCTACGTATTCACAATGTTAAACCAGGATTTGTACCTCTAAATATGCACATTTTCGAACAAAACATAAATGTATTGTATAACATGATGTTATAAGACTGTCATCTGATGAAGTTGTCCAAAGGTTAGTGATTAATTTGATCTCTATTTCTGGGTTTTGTGAAAGCTATTTTGGCGGTGAATAAATGGCGTTGTGTGTTTGGCTATTGTGGTGAGCTAATAGAAATATATATTGTGTTTTCGCTATAAATCACTTAAGAAATCGGAAATATTGGCTGGATTCACAAGATGTTTATCTTTCATTTGCTGTACACCATGTATTTTTCATAAATGTTTTTGATGAGTATTTATGTATTTCACATTGCTCTCTGTAATTATTCTGGCTGCTTTGGTGCTACTTGTGATGGTGGCTGCAATGTAAAACTATGATTTATACCTTCCGGAGACACCTGAAACCCCACCTCTTCAAGGAATACCTAGGATAGGATAAAGCAATCCTTCTGCCCCCCCCCCCCTTAAAAGATTTAGATGCACTATTGTAAAGTGGCTGTTCCACTGGATGTCATAAGGTGAATGCACCAATTTGTAAGTCGCTCTGGATAAGAGCGTCTGCTAAATGACTTAAATGTAAATGTAAATGTAAGTCGCTCTGGATAAGAGCGTCTGCTAAATGACTTAAATGTAATGTAAATGTACCTCAAATATGCACATTTTCGAACAAAACATAGATGTATTGTATAACCTGATGTTATAAGACTGTCATCTGATGAAGTTGTTCAAGGTTAGTGATTCATTTGATCTCTATTTGTGGGTTTTGTGAAAGCTACCTATGCGGTGGAAACATGGTGAAAACATGGCATTGTGTGTTTGGCTATTGTGGTGAGCTAATATAAATACATATTGTGTTTTCGCTGTAAAACATTTTAAAAATCGGAAATGATGGCTGGATTCACAAGATGTTTATCTTGTTTATTTTGCTGTATTGGTCATGTGGTCTGATTAGACAAAAATAGAGCTTTTTGGTCTAAACTCCACTCGCCGTGTTTGGAGGAAGAAGAAGGATGAGTACAACCCCAAGAACACCATCCCAACCGTGAAGTATGGAGGTGGAAACATCATTCTTTGGGGATGCTTTTCTGCAAAGGGGGCAGGACGACTGCACCGTATTGAGGGGAGGATGGATGGGGCCATGTATCGCGAGATCGTGGCCAACAACCTCCTTCCCTCAGTAAGAGCATTGAAGATGGGTCGTGGCTGGGTCTTCCAGCATGACAACGACCCGAAACACACAGCCAGGGCAACTAAGGAGTGGCTCCGTAAGAAGCATCTCAAGGTCCTGGAGTGGCCTAGCCAGTCTCCAGACCTGAACCCAACAGAACGTCTTTAGAGGGAGCTGAAAGTCCGTATTGGCCAGCGACAGCCCCGAAACCTGAAGGATCTGGAGAAGGTCTGTATGGAGGAGTGGGCCAAAATCCCTGCTGCAGTGTGTGCAAACCTGGTCAAGAACTACAGGAAACGTATGATCTCTGTAATTGCAAACAAAGGTTTCTGTACCAAATATTAAGTTCTGCTTGTCTGATGAATCAAATACTTATGTCATGCACTAAAATGCTAATTAATTACTTAAAAATCATACAATGTGATTTTCTGGATTTTTGTTTTAGATTCCGTCTCTCACAGTTGAAGTGTACCTATGATAAAAATTACAGACCTCTACATGCTTTGTAAGTAGGATAACCTGCAAAATAGGCAGTGTATCAAATACTTGTTCTCCCCACTATATACACACACTACCGTTCAGAAATTTGGGGTCACTCAGAAATGTCCTCGTTTTTGAAAGAAAAGCAATTTCTTAAAATAACATCAAATTGATCAGAAATACAGTGTAGATGTCACGATGTACGCTGAGAGTCGGGAAGCAAGTTCAGGGAGTGAATACATTTAATAAACGAACAGAACAAAACAAGAAACACAAACAGTGCACAGGGAGTGACATAAAGGGCAGCTAATCAAGGGAGTGACATAAAGGGAGTGACATAAAGGGCAGCTAATCAAGGAGGTGATGTTGTAAAGGTGAGTGTCATTATGCACATAACGCTGGTGACAGGTGTGCGCCCTAACGAGCAGCCTGGTGACCTAGAGGCCGGAGAAGAAGCACATGTGACAGTAGACATTGTTAATGTTGTAAATGATTATTGTAGCTGGATACGGCAGATTTTTTATGGAATATCTACATAGGCGTACAGAGGCCCATTATCAGAAACCATCACTCCTGTGTTCCAATGCCACGTTGTGTTAGCTAATCCAAGTTTATCATTTTATCAGTTCTGACCGGTGCAACAAACACTAACCAGAAAATAACCACCCACAAACACAGGTGGGAACAGGCTACCTAAGTATGATTCTCAATCAGAGACAACGATAGACAGCTGCCTCTGATTGAGAACCCTACCAGGCCAAACACACAGAAATACAAAACAAGGAAAACATAGAACACCAGACATAGAATGCCCAGCCAAACTCACGCCCTGACCAACCAAAATAGAGACATAAAAAGGATCTCTACGGTCAGGGCGTGACATACAATTGCTCAGAGAAAAAGATTTTGTTTAACAATACAGTTTTTTCCAACTGCTTACACACAAAATCTTTTCATGTCACACGATTTTTTGAAACCTCTCACTCAAAGTGCAAAACTACACACCAAATATCCAAAACCATAAGCTATTTCTCAGCCTTTGACTCAGTTGTCAATTGCATAAAACACTTTTTTCAAAACACTACACACAATTCTCTACCTAAAACACAAAAATCTAACAGGAAGTGACTTGCGTTCCTTTTCCAAACACAACCAATCAAAATGCTACACTTATTCACCAGGTCACACACACACTCCTCACATGTGCAAACACTAATAGCTTAACTGATCACTAACCAATCACTGCTTTACTGTAGTATAGGCCTATAAATAGGTCAAAGGTCAGATTACCTGTTTCGATCAATGGATGCCAACAATGGACAGAGAGCAAGAGGAGTAGGAGGGAGAGGAAGAGGAAGAAGAGGACGAGGGCAAAGAAGAGAAGGAAGGAGAGCCATCTCTGATGAGATTAGGGCAACACTTGTTGATCATGTGATCAACCACGGTTTGACCATGAGAGAGGCTGGACTGAGAGTCCAGCCCAACTTGAGTCGATTTACATAATTCGTACCTTCAGAAATGAGAACAGGTATGCAACTATCTAATGTCTATTTTAGCATTACAGTAATGTACTGTAAGATACGTATGACTGCATAGTATTGCATAAACATTTGTAACTCTAAACCATCCATTTACTGCACTGCATTGAATGAATGAGGTTGGTTATTAACACGCTATACTACATTTTTTGTACATTGTTTACAGTTCCTATGCTGAACACATACTGTGTTTGAATTCTGTACAGAGTGGAAAGGCAAAGACATCATGGAGGACGAGGACGCTTGTTTACAGATGTACAAGAGACTGCAATTATAAATATGGTTTTGGCCAACAATGCAATTAGGATTCGAGAGATAAGAGAGCATATGTTGAATAATGACACCATATTTAACAACATCAATGCTGTAAGCCTGTCGACCATACAACGCATCCTCCAACGGCACCGAGTGACGATGAAACAACTTTACAAGGTGCCATTTGAGAGAAACTCTGACAGAGTCAAGAATATGCAACATGACTTTGTAGAGGTATGTATGCAACACTACTTCCAGTACTTCAGACATACCATATTTACTCATCTGTATATCCTTTTGTCTGTTACAGAGAGTATTGGAGCTGGATGCCCATGTAATTCGCCATGAATTTATTTATGTGGATGAGGTTGGCTTCAACCTCACCAAAACCAGGCGCCGTGGAAGAAATGTAATAGGACAGAGGGCAATTACCAATGTCCCTGGACAGCGTGGGGGTAATATAACTATGTGTGCTGCCATCACTCAAAACGGGGTCCTCCATCACAATGCCACACTGGGTCCGTACAACACCGGCCATATGCTCACTTTTCTGGATGCAATTTACACAATGCTTGTTCCTGATCCAGATAAGGAGCCTGCTAGATTTGTGGTTTTATGGGACAATGTTAGTTTTGACCGGGCTGTTCTGGTCCAAAACTGGTTTGCCACCCATCCACAATTTGTAGTTTTGTACCTACCCCCATATTCACCTTTTCTAAATCCCATAGAGTTATTCTTCTCAGCCTGGTGCTGGAAAGTGTATGATCGCCAACCCTATGCCCGCATGCTGCTTCTCCAGGCAATGGAGGATGCATGTGGGGACATAGAGGTTGCCTCTGTCCAAGGTTGGATACGCCATTCTAGGAGATACTTCCCTCGATGTTTGGCAAGAGAAAACGTATCTTGTGATGTGGACGAAGTATTGTGGCCAGACCCAGGCCGGAGAAGAGATGAAGCGTAGCTTATCACTGGTGACTGCCCCCCCCCTACAAATTCCTGGACTTCCGTACCTTGTAAATAGGTGCGCCCTCGACAAGGACGGGGGGGGGAAGGAAGACGAACGGGAGCGCGAAGAATAGGCTTGACACAGGAGACATGGAAGACAGGGTGGACGCGACGAAGATGTCGCGGAAGAAGCAGTCGCACAGCGACAGGATTGACGACCTGAGAGACACGGAACGGACCAATGAACCGCGGAGTCAACTTGCGAGAAGCTGTCGTAAGGGGAAGGTTACGAGTGGAAAGCCACACTCTCTGACCGCGACAATACCTAGGACTCTTAATCCTACGTTTATTGGCGGCTCTCACAGTCTGTGCCCTGTAACGGCAAAGTGCAGACCTGACCCTCCTCCAGGTGCGCTCACAACGTTGGACAAAAACCTGAGCGGAGGGAACGCTGGACTCGGCGAGCTGGGACGAGAACAGAGGAGGCTGGTACCCAAGACTACTCTGAAACGGAGATAGCCCGGTAGCAGACGAAGGAAGCGAGTTGTGAGCGTATTCTGCCCAGGGGAGCTGTTCTGCCCAAGACGCAGGGTTACGAAAAGAAAGGCTGCGTAATATGCGACCAATCGTCTGATTGGCCCTTTCTGCTTGACCGTTAGACTGGGGATGAAACCCGGAAGAAAGACTGACGGAAGCACCAATCAAACGACAGAACTCCCTCCAAAACTGTGACGTGAATTGCGGACCTCTGTCTGAAACGGCGTCTAACGGGAGGCCATGAATTCTGAACACATTCTCAATGATGATTTGTGCCGTCTCCTTAGCGGAAGGAAGCTTAGCGAGGGGAATGAAATGTGCCGCCTTAGAGAACCTATCGACAACCGTAAGAATCACAGTCTTCCCCGCAGACGAAGGCAGACCGGTAATAAAGTCTAAGGCGATGTGAGACCATGGTCGAGAAGGAATGGGAAGCGGTCTGAGACGACCGGCAGGAGGAGAGTTACCTGACTTAGTCTGCGCGCAGTCCGAACAAGCAGCCACGAAACGGCGCGTGTCACGCTCCTGAGTAGGCCACCAAAACCGCTGGCGAATAGAAGCAAGCGTACCCCGAACGCCGGGGTGGCCAGCTAACTTGGCAGAGTGAGCCCACTGAAGAACAGCCAGACGAGTAGAGACAGGAGCGAACAGAAGGTTACTAGGACAAGCGCGCGGCGACGCAGTGTGAGTGAGCGCTTGCTTTACCTGTCTCTCAATTCCCCAGACAGTCAACCCGACAACACGCCCCTCAGGGAGAATCCCCTCGGGGTCGGTAGAAGCCACAGAAGAACCAAAGAGACGGGATAAGGCATCAGGCTTGGTGTTCTTATTTCCCGGGCGATAAGAAATCACGAACTCGAAACGAGCGAAAAACAACGCCCAACGAGCTTGACGTGCATTAAGTCGTTTGGCAGAACGGATGTACTCAAGGTTCTTATGGTCAGTCCAAACGACAAAAGGGACGGTCGCCCCCTCCAACCACTGTCGCCATTCGCCTAGGGCTAAGCGGATGGCGAGCAGTTCGCGGTTACCCACATCATAGTTGCGTTCCGATGACGACAGGCGATGAGAAAAATAAGCGCAAGGATGGACCTTATCGTCAGAATGGAAGCGCTGGGACAGAATGGCTCCCACGCCCACCTCTGAAGCGTCAACCTCGACAATAAATTGTTTAGTGACGTCAGGAGTAACAAGGATAGGAGCGGATGTAAAACGCTTCTTGAGGAGATCAAAAGCTCCCTGGGCGGAACCGGACCACTTAAAGCACGTCTTGACAGAAGTCAGAGCTGTGAGAGGAGCAGCCACTTGACCGAAATTACGAATGAAACGCCGATAGAAATTAGCGAAACCGAGAAAGCGCTGCAACTCGACACGTGACTTAGGAACGGGCCAATCGCTGACAGCCTGGACCTTAGCGGGATCCATCTGAATGCCTTCAGCGGAAATAACAGAACCGAGAAATGTGACAGAGGAGACATGAAAGGCGCACTTCTCAGCCTTCACGTAGAGACAATTCTCTAAAAGGCGCTGGAGTACACGTCGAACGTGCTGAACATGAATCTCGAGTGACGGTGAAAAAATCAGGATATCGTCAAGGTAAACGAAAACAAAGATGTTCAGCATGTCTCTCAGTACATCATTAACTAATGCCTGAAAGACAGCTGGAGCATTAGCGAGACCGAACGGCAGAACCCGGTATTCAGAATGCCCTAACGGAGTGTTAAACGCCGTTTTCCACTCGTCCCCCTCTCTGATGCGCACGAGATGGTAAGCGTTACGAAGGTCCAACTTAGTAAAGAACCTGGCTCCCTGCAGAATCTCGAAGGCTGACGACATAAGGGGAAGCGGATAACGATTCTTAACCGTTATGTCATTCAGCCCTCGATAATCCACGCAGGGGCGCAGAGTACCGTCCTTCTTCTTAACAAAAAAAACTCCCGCTCCGGCGGGAGAGGAAGAAGGCACCACGGTACCGGCGTCGAGAGAAACAGACAGATAATCCTCGAGAGCCTTACGTTCGGGAGCCGACAGAGAGTATAGTCTACCCCGAGGGGGAGTGGTACCCGGAAGGAGATCAATACAACAATCATACGACCGGTGAGGAGGAAGGGAGTTGGCTCTGGACCGACTGAAGACCGTGCGCAGATCATGATATTCCTCCGGCACTCCTGTCAAATCACCAGGTTCCTCCTGAGAAGAGGGGACAGAAGAAACAGGAGGGATAGCAGACATTAAACACTTCACATGACAAGAAACGTTCCAGGATAGGATAGAATTACTAGACCAATTAATAGAAGGATTATGACATACTAGCCAGGGATGACCCAAAACAACAGGTGTAAAAGGTGAACGAAAAATCAAAAAGGAAATGGTCTCACTGTGGTTACCAGATACTGTGAGGGTTAAAGGTAGTGTCTCACATCTGATACTGGGAAGAAGACTACCATCTAAGGCGAACATGGGCGTGGGCTTCCCTAACTGTCTGAGAGGAATGTCATGCTTCCGAGCCCATGCTTCGTCCATAAAACAACCCTCAGCCCCAGAGTCTATCAAGGCACTGCAGGAAGCAGCCGAACCAGACCAGCGTAGATGGACCAACAAGGTAGTACAGGATCTTGATGGAGAGACCTGAGTAGTAGCGCTCACCAGTAGCCCTCCGCTTACTGATGAGCTCTGGCTTTTACTGGACATGAAATAACAAAATGTCCAGCAGAACCGCAATAGAGGCAAAGGCGGTTGGTGATTCTCCGTTCCCTCTCCTTAGTCGAGATGCGAATACCTCCCAGCTGCATGGGCTCAGTCTCTGAGCCGGTGGAAGGAGATGGTTGAGATGCGGAGAGGGGGAACACCGTTAACGCGAGCTCTCCTCCACGAGCTCGGTGACGAAGATCTACCCGTCGTTCTATGCGGATGGCGAGTGCAATCAAAGAGTCCACGCTGGAAGGAACCTCCCGGGAGAGAATCTCATCTTTAACCTCAGCGTGGAGTCCCTCCAGAAAACGAGCGAGCAACGCCGGCTCGTTCCAGTCACTGGAGGCAGCAAGAGTGCGAAACTCTATAGAGTAATCCGTTATGGATCGATCACCTTGACATAGGAAAGCCAGGGCCCTGGAAGCCTCCTTCCCAAAAACTGAACGATCAAAAACCCGTATCATCTCCTCTTTAAAGTTCTGATAATCGTTAGTACACTCAGCCCTTGCCTCCCAGATAGCTGTGCCCCACTCCCGAGCCCGACCAGTAAGGAGTGATATGACGTAGGCGATCCGAGCTCTCTCTCTTGAGTATGTGTTGGGCTGGAGAGAGAACACAATATCACACTGGGTGAGAAAGGAGCGGCACTCAGTGGGTTGCCCAGAGTAACATAGGTTCCGGGGACTCGGAAGACCAGGAAGTAGCAGGTGGCACGAGACGAAGACTCTGAAACTGTCCTGAGAGGTTGGAAACCTGAGCGGCCAGGGTCTCAACGGCATGACGAGCAGTAGACAATTCCTGCTCGTGTCTGCCGAGCATTGCTCCCTGGATCTCGATGGCAGTGTTGCGAGAATCCGTAGTCGCTGGGTCCATTACTGGTCGGATCCTTCTGTTATGCTGGTGAATGAGGACCCAAAAGCGACTTAACAGAAACAGAGTCTTTATTCCAGTCTTAACAAAAACGATACTCCTGGATCTATCTTAGGTAAATACAAAACAGGAAAACTGAAATCCTCTCGTCAGTAGAAAGGAACGACTGGAGACGCGACCACTGACTGCAGGTCGCTTCGGGAAGGCACAGGTCGTAGCTGACATAGATACCTGCTCACACGCAGCATCTGAAGAAGGCAAAAACACGACAGGGCGGAACAAGGACACAGAACAGCAAACATCAAACAAGGATCCGACAAGGACAGAAGCGGAAAACAGAGGGAGAAATAGGGACTCTAATCAGAGGGCAAAATAGGGGACAGGTGTGAAAGAGTAAATGAGGTAGTTAGGAGAATGAGGAACAGCTGGGAGCAGGAACGGAACGATAGAGAGAGAGAGCGAGAGAGGGAGAGAGGGAGGGGGAGAGAGAGGGATAGAAAGAGGGAAAGAACCTAATAAGACCAGCAGAGGGAAACGAATAGAAGGGAAGCACAGGGACAAGACATGATAATCAATGACAAAACATGACATTGCCATTTGATGCAAATGCTTCATTCTGACATGTGTTTATGGCATTTTGAATGCAGTGTTACATTTTGAAGGAGATGTGAGGCATTTTGCATTTTGTGTGTGCAGTTTTGGGAATTTTGTGTAGAATTTTGGAAAAAGGAGACAGTTTTGAAAACGTGTGTAAGCAGTTGGAAAAAACTGTAAATAATGAATTTCCTCTGAAAGGAAGGGGTCCAAATTATTGTGAATAATGTTGAGTAAGAAAGTTACAGAGGGTCAAATATCATACCCCCTGGACATGCTTACCTCCCCTGATAATTGGTAATGGTGAGAGGTTAACATGTCTTGGGGGTATGATCTTTGACCATCTTTAACTTTCTCACTCATCCTTATTCACGATTCATTCAGGATTATCTGTAATCATGGTAGCATCCTCATTAATGTAGAAGTGTTTAGAAACATATATTCTTATTTTTAATAAAACTGACTCAAATGACACAATGTTATATACCATTCATATTTATTGGACTCCAAATAATCTGAAACAAAACCAACGTAAACAGCAAATGCATCCAATGAGTCACAAGCTTGATGTAGTGTCACACCCTGACCACAGTTTGCTTTGTATGTTTCTATGTTTTTTTGGTCAGGGTGTGATCTGAGTGGACATTCTATGTTGTATGTCTTGTTTGTCTATTTCTATGTGTTTGGCCTGATATGGTTCTCAATCAGAGGCAGGTGTTAGTCGTTGTCTCTGATTGGGAACCATATTTAGGTAGCCTTTTTTCACCTGGGTTTCGTGGGTGGTTGTCTTCCGTGTCTGTGTGTTCCACACGGAACTGTTTCGGTTTTCGTTCGTTCAATTTATTGTTTTGTATTTCAGTGTTCAGTTTGTTCTATTAAAGTTTCATCATGAACACTTACCACGCTGCGCTTTGGTCCTCCTCTCTTTCTCCAGACAAAGATCGTTACATGTAGTCATTGATGTAGTCATTGATGTAGTCATTGAGCGCTAAGAATATGGAACTATTGATTACTTTATTGATAAGAATCTTTAAGGGTGTCAACTTTTTTTACATTTTTTAAAATTTTCTTGTTAACCTCTACCGAGCACCTACCCCGGGTCCGGGAGCACCCCCCACCCCCCCCCACACTGATTAGCATCGCTAGCATAGCGTCACAATTAAATAGTAGCATCTAAATATCATTAAATCACAAGTCCAAGACACATAATGAAAGATACAGATCATGTGAATAAAGCCACCATTTCAGATTTTTTAAATGTTTTACAGGGAAGACACAATATGTAAATCTATTAGCTAAACACGTTAGCAAAAATCACCATTTTTCTTGTCCACCATTTTCTCTCAACACCAGTAGCTATCACCAATTTGGCTAAACTAAGATATTGATAGCCCCTAACCAAGAAAAAACCTCCTCAGATGACAGTCTGATAACATATTTATGGTATAGGATAGGTTTTGTTAGAAAAATGTGCATATTTCAGGTAGATGTCATAGGTTACAATTGCACCCACCGTCACAAATGGACTAGAATAACTACATAGAGCAACGTGTTTACCTACTTACTAATCATCAAACATTTCGTAAAAATACACAGCATACACTAATCGAAAGACACAGATCCTGTGAATACAGACAATATTTCAGATTTTCTAAGTGTCTTACAGCGAAAACACAATAAATCGTTATATTAGCATACCACATATGCAAACGTTACCAGAGCATTGATTCTAGCCAAAGAGAGCGATAACGTAAACATCGCCAAAATATATTAATTTTTTCACTAACCTTCTCAGAATTCTTCCGATGACACTCCTGTAACATCACATTACACAATCCATATAGAGTTTGATCGAAAATGTGCATATTTAGCGGCACAAATCGTGCTTACACAATGGAAATACTGTCCAACTACTCAAGCAATCTGCCCGGCAGCATCATGATAATACAACTATTTTTATCGAAAACTATTCATAAACTTGACTAAAAAAATACAGGTTGGACATGAAATGAAAGATGTATTAGTTATTAATGCAAGCGCAGAGTTAGATTTTTAAAATTAACGTTACTAGACATACAGTGTGCGTTACAGCCAGACTAGTGACGCAATAACGGCGTCACTAATCACCATTATTGAGTTTACATTTTTCCACATAAAAATGGAATAACATCATAAATAGCTCTTACTTTTCGACGAGCTTCCATCGGAATCTTGGCCAAGTGGTACTTTTGTCCAAAAGAATCGTTGCTTGGTTGTAAAACGTTGCATTCAACTTCTGATGTAGCAGCTAACTATAGCTAACAATTGCTAACATTAGCTAACGTGTCCAAATCCTCAATACGCAATACTGAGGAAATTCCGGAAAATAGCAATATACTCGCATAATCTGATATAACTCGGTTTCAAATAGCTTCGTTATGATGTTTCTAACACCTATATCAAATTAAATTACAGACTGATATATCTAAAGTTCATTACTGAGCACTCGAAAATGGCATGCCCAGGTCTCTCTGTGCGTAAAGTTCAACGTCGAAAAGACTGCGTACCTCACTCCTTGGTGTTTTATAACCTCTGAGAGCTACGCAGAAAGCCCATTCCACTTCTCATTGGTTACTGACATCCAGGGGAAGGCGGGTGCAGTTCGTGTCGTTCCATAGGATATACACACCCCTTTAAACTGAACTGATATCAGAGCTTCGCTCTCAGACCTTCGCAAAACCTGTCATGGATTTCGCTGTAGAAAAAGTTCTGTTCCACTCAGAGACATAATTCAAACGGCTATAGAAACTAGATAGTGTTTTCTATCCAATAATAACAATAATATGCATATTGTACGATCAAGAATTGAGTAGGAAGCCGTTTCATCCGTAGAGACAATTATGCTAATTTGAAACAGCACCCCCTATAGTCGCAAGAAGTTAAACAAAATCTCTTCCTCTGAGCAATTGTATTAGCATAATATAATTTATTGGAGCATACAAGATAGCTCAGTATTTTAATTATTTCATACAGTCATTATTGCTAATCTTTGTCAAGGTGTCAATAAATTCAGACCCCACTGTATGTGGGATCTGAAATTCACAGCAAGTGGACGGACGTTATAGGAGGCCTTCAGATACTGCAGCTCGTATGGTTGGATGTCACAGGCCTGTATCTAAGATATTTAGAGAGAGGGGGGTGGTCGTAAAGATAGAAGAGGTTGGTTTCAATGTGTTTAAGAGCCTTGGCAAAGACAGGAGCCTCTGTATCTGTGGTTGCTGCGGGATAGATGATAGTGTGTGTGTGTTTTGTGTGTGTGTGTGTGGCATCTGATGGACAGCTTAACGCCTGTCCTTATTAAAAAGATGAGCAACATGTTATATGCAGGAGGAGGTCAACAGTGTGTACGAGTATCGGAGTACAGTATCTATTGTACAAGTGCAACAGAGAGATTTGGGGAATCCTAATCTGAAATGTTCCTGGCTACATTCCTAACTTTTGACCAAATTGCATTGAATACTTTCTGGTTACACAGCACATGTTGATCAATGTGTGGAAATGCCAAAGTGGCCTTCAGTCTAACTTTATAATAGTCAGTTATTCAATTATGCTTCTCTTCATACCAGGTGTATGTGGGGGTTTTCCCATTCAGAGTGTGTGTGTGCGTGTGCATGTGCGTGTGTGTGTGTGTGTGTGTGTGTGTGTGTGTGTGTGTGTGTGTGTGTGTGTGTGTGTGTGTGTGTGTGTGTGCGCGTGTGTATGTTCCTCTAAGCATAGCCCAACACACAGACAGGAAGTGAGTCACAGGAAGTGAGTATAATCTCTGGATGAAAAACAAACAGAATGTGACAGCTCCTCTTTTCACAATCACAAAATACACCCCTCCCTCCATCTGTCACGCCATCCATGTTTCCCGTAAGGCCACAGTCATGAAGGAGAGGCGCCATTCAACCAGAACAAACCTGACAAGTCAACCTAAAATGATGAATGTGTCATTTTCATACAGAATGTAAAACAATGTTTATCAAGGGCTGAATCTTAATGCAAACTCCCATTGACATTCAAGTTAAGCTTTTACAAGTCAGGATTAGCCTCCAAGGGAGTAAGAATAAGGGCTGCTAGTCTCGACTCGGAAGGAACTGTCTGTGTTTTAGGAGGTATGGTGTAGTTGGAGGTGTTTGTTTTGTGTGTGTGTGTGTGTGTGTGTGTGTGTGTGTGTGTGTGTGTGTGTGTGTGTGTGTGTGTGTGTGTGTGTGTGTGTGTGTGTGTGTGTGTGTGTCTGTTGTCATCACTAAAGGAGAGAGATGGAGAAAGGAGATGCTGCAAGTGACTCTCTACTTATCCAGCATGGCTACCCATCTGTCGCCATTGAAACTGTGTGTGTGTCTGTGTGTGTTTGTGTGTGTGTGTTTGCATTTGTGTGCTGATAGCTCTCCAGTATTTCATCCCGTCAAACGCTCAACACTTTGTCCCTCATCAATCATTCTGTTCTGTTGATACATCATATTTTTAAATGATAGAATCTCTCCATCCCTAGAACTCACAAAAACACACACTCAAACACAGGAGGAGAGGAGGATGAGTTAAAAGCAGACATGACATATTTGATAAGTCCATTTTTAACTAAATGCTTTTCTCTTTTACTCCCGAGAGAGAGAGAGAGAGAGAGAGAGAGAGAGAGAAAGAGAGAGTTTTTTTTTTTTGAGTTTTTATAAAACCTTTATTTTCTACTCAATTGTTAACATAAATAATGACACACTGCCTTTTCAGAAATGAAACAATGAATGTAATTCCTACACAAAATAAATAAAATAAAAATACAAAAGAACATATACATTCAACTTATTTCCTCAACAAAAAATAATTTCCCCTCCTCTACAAAACAAAGCGCTCCTTCATATGCCCACTTCTCCTCAAACAATGGGAGATCTTTTACAGCTGAGAAGAACTCAAAATCCACTTTTATTCTTGCTTTCACTAATCCTTTAAAAACACATCTTATATCCTTCTCATATCCCGTGTCTATTTTATGTTTCCTACTCAAAAAAATTGACATCTTAGCTTGTCCCAAAATAAAATTTAACATTTGACATTTTCTTTTCTGTTGCTTACTATATTGAAACCCCAAAATAAAAACATTGTTATTAAAAATCTCACCTACAGCTCTAAACAATGATTCCAGTATTTCCAATAAAGGTTTTATCCTCTCACACTCCATAAAACAGTGAAAAATGGTTTCTCTTATATTACAAAAAGGACATCCATCTCTAACATCTGAATTAACCTGTCTAGGATCAGCGTGGCGCTAGCGGCACACCCCCCCCCCCCCCCACTGAAAAACCAGTGCCGCGAAATTCAAAAAAAATATTTTTTTAAAATATTTAACTTTCACACATTAAAGTCCAATACAGCTAATGAAAGACACAGATCTTGTGAATCCAGTCAACATTTCCGATTTTTAAAATGTTTTACAGGGAAGACACAATATGTAAAGATGTACATCTATTACCTAAAAACACATTAGCATAATCCACCATCTTTTATTTGTCCACCAACACCAGTAGCCATCACCAATTCGGCTAAACTAAGATATTTATAGCCCCTAACCAACAAAAAAACTCATTAGATGACAGTCTGATAACATATTTATGGTATGGGATAGGTTTTGTTAGAAAAAAGTGCATATTTCAGGTAGATGGCATAGTTTACAATTGCACCCACCATCACAAATGGACTAGAATAATTACAATGAGCAACGTGTTTACCTAACTACTAATCATCAAACATTTCGTAAAAATACACAGCATACACGAATCGAAAGACACAGATCCTGTGAATACAGACAATATTTCAGATTTTCTAAGTGTCTTACAGCGAAAACACAATAAATCGTTATATTAGCTTAGCACATAGCAATTAGCAGCCCAGCATTGATTCTAGCCAAAGTGAGCGATAAAAGTCAACATCGCCAAAAGATATTAATTTTTTCACTAACCTTCTCAGAATTCTTCCGATGACACTCCTGTAACATCACATTACAACATGCATATACAGTTTGATCGAAAATGTTTATATTTAGCCACCAAAATCATGGTTAGACAATGTGAAATGTAGCTCAGCTGGTCAGAAAATGTCCTTGCGCCACTTAGACAGTGATCTACTCTTATACATAAATACTCATAAACGTGACTAAAAAATATAGGGTGGACAGGGATTGATAGACAATTTAATTCTTAATACAATTGCGTTATTACATTTTTTAATTTATCCTTACTTTTCAATACAGTTTGCGCCAAGCGAAGCTACGTCAAAAAACATGGCGTCCTAAGCCACTAAAATGTTTCGACAGAAACACGATTTATCATAATAAAAATGTCCTACCTTGAGCTGTTCTTCCATCAGTATCTTGGGCAAAGGATCCTTTCTTGGGAGAAATCGTCTTTTGGTGGAAAGCTGTCCTCTTGCCATGTGGAAATGTCAACTGCGTTCGGGATGAACTGAAAAGCGTGCCCAACTTTTCACATCGTTGCAAAAATAAATGTCCCAAAATCGCACTAAACGGATATAAATTGCTATAAAACGCTTTAAATTAACTACTTTATGATGTTTGTAACTCCTATAACGAGTGAAAAGATGACCGGAGAAATATAACAGGCTAAACTAACGCTTGGAACAGGAGAGGGTCGGTGTCTTCCACGCGCGTTACGCAGCAAGAAAAGACTTGCTAGCTTCAGGGTTTTTTCATTTGTAGGGCCTGTGAACGCGCAATCGACCCCGTTGGAATCGTCATCACGTAAAGGCATCCAGGGGAAGACGTAAGAAGTGTCCGTATAGTCATAGCAACGACAGTGCCCTTTTAACTGACTTCAGAAAAGTGGCCAACATTTCTCAAATCTGACTCCATGTCAGGGAAATTGCTGTAGAATGGGCTCTGTTCCACTTAGAGACAAAATTTCAACTCCTATAGAAACTATAGACTGTTTTCTATCCAATAATAATAATAATATGCATATTGTACGATCAAGGATTTTGTGGGAAGCCGTTTAAAAAATTAGCCAAATTAGCATAAATAGTCTAAACAGCTCCCCCATCCCCAACAGGTTAATGACAGATACAAAAGCATTAACTGCAATAATGCCATGTAACAGCCTCCATTGCATATCACCAGTACCCTTTTGTAACGGTGGTTTGTACAGTGCTCTCCATGCTGGCTTTACCTTGTCATCAATTCCCAATTTTACCCTCCATGGAGTGTCTTTTCTATTTTTCAATTTCTCTTTATTTAACACCTTAACACACCCCCTATACAAATCCTTCCCATTCACCTCATCCAAACCCACCTCCTCCAACCCTCTCAAATCCAACAATATACCCTTTCTCTCTGACTCTGTGATATTTGGTGTAATCCCTAATCTTGGAAATGAGACGTCTTCATCTTGTTCCTTCTTCTTGTGGCTATTAAGCATTCCCCACTCTTCCGCAGACAGAGCTTTCCTGCAGCTTCCCAGCATTTGTCCAACAATCCTTTCCGACCTCACCCCCAAATGTTCAGCCAACCGTCTTCCATCCATTAAGTCGGGCCCAGCCATTGCCATTAACTGTCTTAAGGTGATTATTTTTCCCTTCACCAGAATCTTGGAGAAATGTGGAACAGCTGCAGTTGTACAATCCAGTCTTGCCCCAAACACCAGAGGTTCCTCCAACAGCCAATGCACTGACTCCGCTGAAGTTCGTCTGGACACCTTCATTATGCTCCACACTCTGAGAAGACCTCTGTAAAACGGAGGTACTCCCTCCCTAGAAATCTGGCTACTATCAACCAGAAATAAAGCCTTCTTTAAACCTAATCCTCCAACCCTCTGTAACACAAGGCCTGCTACCCCCCTCCACACCACATTTTCCTGTCCATAAAGCAACCTTTGAATAAACTGAAAACGGAAAGCAGCAGCCCTACTAGCAAGATGTACCAGACCTTGTCCCCCCTCCTCTTTTAACAAATACAAAACACTTTGTGGAACCCAGTGATATTTATCCCAAAAAAAATCCACCATAATTGCCTGTATCTTAGCCAGAAGACCAGATGGTGGTTCTAAAACTGCCAACCGATGCCATAGTGCAGAGGCAATCACATTGTTAACTATAATAGTTCGCCCCCTATATGACATTCGAGATAACAACCAACGCCATCTCCTCATCCTCCCTTCCACCATTTCAACCACCCCAATCCAATTTCTTTCCATAATCCCCTCATCTCCTAAGTACACTCCAAGATACTTAAACCCTCCCTTACACCATTCCAATCCCCCTGGCAAAGCCATGATCCCTCCAGACCATTCTCCAATCTGTAAAGCACAACTCTTTTCCCAATTTACTTTTGCCGAGGATATTCCCCTAAACCGATCAACCATTAAACTCAAACTATCCACCTCCGCTTGATTTTTCACTAAAACAACTACATCATCAGCATAGGCTGAAAGACGAATAGGAGAAATATCCTTGGAAAGGTACACCCCTTCAATGCGACTTCTAATGCTATTTAGTAGTGGCTCTATAGCAATGGCATACAACATCCCTGATAAAGAACATCCCTGTCTAATACCTCTACACACTTTAAAAGGAGCACTCAAACCACCGTTAACTTTCAATACACTTTCAATGTCACCATATATCACCTTTATCATGTCAATAAAACCAGAGCTGAACCCAAACGCCTCAAGCGTATGCCATAAATATTGATGTTCAACTCGGTCAAATGCCTTTTCCTGATCAATTGAAATTAGACCTGCATCCAACCCAATAGCCCTAGAGACGTCCAAAAAGTCACGAATCAGAGAAATGTTATCCCCTATCTGCCTGCCAGGAACACAGTAGGACTGGTCCGTATGTATGATTTGCCCCATCACCTCCCTCAGCCTGTTGGACAAAGCCTTGGACAGGATCTTATAATCAGTGCACAATAAAGCCACCGGCCTCCAGTTTTTCACCTCCCTAGGGTCTCCCTTTTTGGGCAGTAGGGTGAGGACAGCCCTTCTGCAGCTTAATGGTAGTAACCCTCCGGTTAAACTATCACTAACTACTGCTAGCCAATCTTCTCCCAACATATTCCAAAAAGACTTAAAAAAGTCAACGGGAAGCCCATCAAAGCCTGGTGCCCTTCCATTTTCCATGCCTTTTAATGCAGAGTATAACTCCTGCAAAGACAATGGTTTCTCAAGCTCAACCTGAGCTTCTGCATCCACCTTTGGGAGCCCATCAAGGAACTGCTGTGTCACTGTTTTATCCTCTTTGTACTCACACTTGTAGAGCTCAGCATAGAACTCTACTGCCCTCTTTCTAATTTCACTAGGGCTAGTGAGCTCTTGTCCAACAGCTGATTTTAGACAATGAATAATTTTTCTTTGTCCATTCTTTTTCTCTAAACCAAAGAAAAATTTGGATGAGGCATCCATTTCAGATATTCCCTGAAACTTACTTCTCACCAATGCCCCCTGTGCTCTGATACCCAGCAGGTCTGCCAATTCAACTTTTTTTTTCTTGAGTGCCTGCGTATGGCCTCGATCTCCTGTGGTCTCAATCAACGTCATGAGTTCCACTATTTCAAACTCTAGGGCTTTCATTGATCTGATGATATCCTTGGTGACATTCCTCGTGTATTGATTACAAAATTGTTGAATCTGGATTTTCCCTATATCCCACCACTGTTGAATAGATACAAAACTGTCCTTTTGAGACCTCCACCTCTCCCAGAAAAAACAAAAACATTTCCTGAAGTGAGCATCACTCAATAAAGTTATATTAAAATGCCAGTATGCGCTTTTAGGTTTTACATCATTAATGAACACCACCTCTGTTATTAAACAATGATCAGAAAATCCCACTGGGGTTATCACACTTGATTTACAGACCTGAGATTGATGCTCAAAACAATAAAACCTATCTAACCTTGCCATAGAGATGATGTTCTCTCTCACATGCGCCCAGGTGTACTGCCTTGTGCCTCCATTTTGACTCCGCCAAATATCACACAATTCATGTGTTACAATGAGGCGTTTTAAAAAGGTCCTTGAGGCTATATGAGGTTCTTGGTGATTTCTATCTAAATCACTGACTGTGCAGTTAAAATCCCCAGCAATAAATAAATAATCTTCATTGTTACATTTCTCAATGGTATTTGATAATGTCTCTAAAAAACATACCCTCTCAACTGCCACCACTGGGACATAGACATTTATCAGACACATAGTGATGTTTTCATACCTTGCTCTAACTTTTAATAACCTCCCCTCAACTACCTCTTCAACCTCATAAGACAAAGGCAAAAACCCCCTTGAGCACAATATAGCCACACCCCCACTTTTAGAATTTTTATGACTACACACCACTGTCCCCCCCCACTCCTTTTTCCACATAACTTCATTTTCCAAATTACTATGCGTTTCTTGTAGAAAATTTATGTCACTTCCCTTTCCCCTAATTAACTCATACACTATCGCTCTTTTTTTAACATCTCTTCCGCCATTTATGTTTAAAGAAGAAATCTTAAAACTGCTCATGAATGAAAAAAATATACAGAGGAAGATACAGACATCCCATCTCTTTACAGGGTTATAACTGCAACTAAACCCTTTCATTTTCTTTAGAATTTACATCACTTATCACTCTCGTGACCACCTTCTTAAGTCTAGCAATTTCAGGGCTTGTCAAACCTCCCCCTGTTATTTTTGACATCAAAAACTTTGCTGATTCAATAAACAATTCACTTTCAGGGAAAAAATCAGTTATATTGTAATCCTGCATATATTTCTTCCCTTTTGTCAACTTCAGAAATTGGCGTACCTTCTTAACCTGTTGGGGATGGGGGCGCTGTTTAGACTATTTATGCTAATTTGGCTAATTTTTTAAACGGCTTCCCACAAAATCCTTGATCGTACAATATGCATATTATTATTATTATTGGATAGAAAACAGTCTATAGTTTCTATAGGAGTTGAAATTTTGTCTCTAAGTGGAACAGAGCCCATTCTACAGTAATTTCCCTGACATGGAGTCAGATTTGAGAAATGTTGGCCACTCTTCTGAAGTCAGTTAAAGGGGCACTGTCGTTGCTATGACTATACGGACACTTCTTACGTCTTCCCCTGGATGCCTTTACGTGATGACGATTCCAACGGGGTCGATTGCGCGTTCACAGGCCCTACAAATGAAAAAACTCTGAAGCTAGTCATTCTTTGGGAGCTGCGTCATGAGCCTAGAGGACACCGGCGCGCACCTGTTCCAAGCGTTAGTTTAGCCTGTTATATTTCTCCGGTCATCTTTTCACTCGTTATAGGAGTTAAAAACATCATAAGGTAGTTAATTTAAAGCGTTTTATAGCAATTTATATCCGTTTAGTGCGATTTTGGGACATTTATTTTTGCAACGATGTGAAAAGTTGGGCACGCTTTTCAGTTCATCCCGAACGCAGTTGACATTTCCACATGGCAAGAGGACAGCTTTCCACCAAAAGACGATTTCTCCCAAGAAAGGATCCTTTGCCCAAGATACTGATGGAAGAACAGCTCAAGGTAGGACATTTTTATTATGATAAATCGTGTTTCTGTCGAAACATTTTAGTGGCTTAGGACGCCATGTTTTTTGACGTAGCTTCGCTTGGCGCAAACTGTATTGAAAAGTAAGGATAAATTAAAAAATGTAATAACGCAATTGTATTAAGAATTAAATTGTCTATCAATCCCTGTCCACCCTATATTTTTTAGTCACGTTTATGAGTATTTATGTATAAGAGTAGATCACTGTCTAAGTGGCGCAAGGACATTTTCTTTACCAGCTTGTCTACATTTCACATTGTCTAACCATGATTTTGGTGGCTAAATATAAACATTTTCGATCAAACTGTATATGCATGTTGTAATGTGATGTTACAGGAGTGTCATCGGAAGAATTCTGAGAAGGTTAGTGAAAAAATTAATATCTTTTGGCGATGTTGACTTTTATCGCTCACTTTGGCTAGAATCAATGCTGGGCTGCTAATTGCTATGTGCTAAGCTAATATAACGATTTATTGTGTTTTCGCTGTAAGACACTTAGAAAATCTGAAATATTGTCTGTATTCACAGGATCTGTGTCTTTCGATTCGTGTATGCTGTGTATTTTTACGAAATGTTTGATGATTAGTAGTTAGGTAAACACGTTGCTCATTGTAATTATTCTAGTCCATTTGTGATGGTGGGTGCAATTGTAAACTATGAAGTCTACCTGAAATATGCACTTTTTTCTAACAAAACCTATCCCATACCATAAATATGTTATCAGACTGTCATCTAATGAGTTTTTTTGTTGGTTAGGGGCTATAAATATCTTAGTTTAGCCGAATTGGTGATGGCTACTGGTGTTGGTGGACAAATAAAAGATGGTGGATTATGCTAATGTGTTTTTAGGTAATAGATGTACATCTTTACATATTGTGTCTTCCCTGTAAAACATTTTAAAAATCGGAAATGTTGACTGGATTCACAAGATCTGTGTCTTTCATTAGCTGTATTGGACTTTAATGTGTGAAAGTTAAATATTTAAAAAAAATATTTTTTTTGAATTTCGCGGCACTGGTTTTTCAGTGGGGGGGGGGGGGGGGGGGTGTGCCGCTAGCGCCACGCTGATCCTAGACAGGTTAATTCCATACCTTCCTTCCTCCCCAATTATCTCACTATTTTGTTGTGACGCGTCAGATGACTCACTCCCGCTCTCTTTCCCAGAGGAAAACTCCCCCATCTCTTCAACCTTTTCATCTTCAACTAATTTATCAATCTCTACCTTCCTCTTAGAATTAGACCCTTCACCACCCCCTACATTCTTTCTCTTACTTCTCGGTACTTTGAAAACAGCTTCTTCCTTTCCTGTTATTTCAATTTCCTCTTTATCTCCAATTTCATTTTCCAACACCACCTCAGCAACGGCAGTCGCAATCTCACAGACTGCTTCCCCTCCCTCCTTGTTCTGATCCACCACAATTGTCCCCGTATCCACACTGCCTTCCTCTCCCCCTTTTCCAACCACATCTGCCCACCTTCTTCCTTCCCCTGTACTTTTAGCAATTTCATCCCTTTGCGTCGATGCATTATCTGTACCATCACTATAACTACTACCGGGCTCTGCGCGCTCCTTCTCAGGACAACTACGCACCAAATGCCCCTCTCTTCCACACCCAAAACATTTCATTGATTCAGTAGAAGCGTAAAAAACATAATCAAATCCATCAATCTTAAAACTGAACGCTAAATTCAGTTCATCAACGTCCTTTTTTAAGATCATATGCACTTGCCTCCTATGAGACACGACATGTTTCAGCAACGGAGATTTACATCCAAAAAGAACTTTCTTTATTGTAGATACAATTTGACCATGACGCGATAATTCTCTCTCCAACACTTCATCTCTAACAAATGGTGGTACGTTAGACAATATAACCTTCTTAGCCGGATTCATAAGTGGAAATACCTGCGTCTGTGTCTCCCTCAAAACAACACCGTTCTCCACCATCGTATTCACTTTTCCAATAGAATCTAAGAATATCACTACTGCGCTATTCATCCTTGAGGCTGATTTAATGCTATCATACCCAATCATACTACCTACCGCTAAAACACATTCTTCCACTGAACATCCAACCTCTGCCAAAATCTTAATTCCATTGCGCCGACTAAGTTTTTCATACTCCAAACTCCCACGAGTGGACATTTCAACCAGCCTCAACCAGCTGGTTGTGCCCTCGCGAAAACAAACAACTTCAAACTATCCCACCACCCCTCTACTTTTTAATTAATAATTAGAACAATTATCTTTAAACCAACTAATCAATATATATATATTTACATACCAAAACCCAATAGAATGAAAAGAAATCCAGTCGCTCTCACAAACACTCCTGCTTGACGACTCACTTCCCAGCATGCACTCCGAAGAGAGAGAGAGAGAGAGAGAGAGAGAGAGAGAGAGAGAGAGAGAGAGAGAGAGAGAGAGAGAGAGAGAGAGAGAGAGAAAGAAATCTGCTATGCAACGTTTCGACAACACCCTCACTCTAGTCGAAGCAGAGGTCATAGAACTTCAAGAGGATGACACTAATAATTTCTCAATAGTAATAATAATTTGTCTGCTGTTGGGAGGTTATTTTACAAGGCTGTTCCCTTCCGCCCCCCTTACCCTGGAACAAGCCCACCCTGGCGCGCACACACAAACACACCCACCCACCCTGGCACCTGAGGACTGTGTCCCGGGGCAAGGCTGTGCCAACTTGTGGCAGCAGTTACAGCTCTTAGCCCCGTGCCAAAACAACTCCGAGCAGGGCATACGGCTGCCAGAAACACACACACACACACACACACACACACACACACACACACACACACACACACACACACACACACACACACACACACACACACACACACACACACACACACACACACACACACACACACACACACACACACACACACACACACACACACACACAAACATTTGTTACATAGTCATTCCCTGGCATCAACGCTCTCTCTCCCTTTCTCTCTCTCTTTTGCTGCTCTCTCTCTTTTGCTCCCTCCTGTTTTTCTCTCAGTCCCACATACACACAGTACTAGAAAGTGCTGACTTACAGGAAACAGTAAGATCACAAAAGCACTGACAAAATTAATCGAAGTCTGAAAAGATTTCATGTTGACTGAAAGTGACACACAGATAAGTTTCCATAATGGGTGTACTGTCCATGTATAATTAGATCCTATGCCAGGGATCGTTGGTAGCCGTGTTGGCATTTTGAGGAATCTGACTATTTTAGGTGGATCGGAGAAGTGTGTGTGTGTTTATGAAATATTGATAAGCCATGAGGGAACTGGGTCTCATCCACATTAGTTGTTCCGTTGTCTTGTCAGCACTGGAAAGAGGAAGCTTGTCATTGGCCTGAGGGCAAACACACACACACACACACACACACACACACACACACACACACACACACACACACACACACACACACACACACACACACACACACACACACACACACACACACACACACACACACACACACACACACACACACACACAAAGTAGGGGCTGGTAGGGTGGGGCACCATGCCAGACATAGACCAGCCATGTTAGTTTGACATAGACAGAGAGCGTTGGGGGGGGGGGGGGGGCATAGAATGTAACACTGTGAGGGCATTGATGATGATAAGAGGCACATTGCCCTGAGATGGTCCGTGGCAGGAGAGCAGTTTGGGGAGGGGCCAGGGAGGGTGGGGGGGTATGATGGCTATGATGGCTAATATTTTATATTGGCTGGAGACAATCTATGGAAAGAACACACTGAGCGTGGAGAGGAATGGGGGAATGGGGCGAGATGAGGGGAGGAATGAGGGGAGGTGAGGAGAGGAAGGGGGCGAAATGAGAGGGGAATGAGGGAAGTTGAGGGGAGGAATGAGGGGAGGTGAGGGGAGGAATGAGGGGATGTGAGGGAAGGAATGAGGGGAGGTGAGGGGAGGAATGAGGGGAGGTGAAGGGAGGAATGAGGGGAGGTGAGGGGAGGAACGGGGCGAGATGAGGAATGAGGGGAGGTGAGTGGAGGAATGAGGGCAGGTGAGGGAGGAATGAGGGGAGGTGAGGGGAGGAATGAGGGAAGGTGAGGGGAGGAATGAGGGGAGGTGAGGGGAGGAATGAGGGGAGGTGAGGGGAGGAATGAGGGGAGGGGAGGTAAGGGGAGGAATGGTTTTCACAAGTGTGTGTGTGTGTGTGTGTGTGTGTGTGTGTGTGTGTGTGTGTGTGTGTGTGTGTGTGTGTGTGTGTGTGTGTGTGTGTGTGTGTGTGTGTGTGTGTGTGTGTGTGTGTGTGTGTGTGTGTGTGTGTGTGTGTGTGTGTGTGTGTGTGTGTGTGTGTGTGTGTGTGTGTGTGTGTGTGTGTGTGTGTGTGTGTGTACAGTGCCAAGCTATTCTAGTCTGCCTGGAGACACTAGGGGACATATATTTATATAAAACTCTGGACCAACCAGGCACTCTGTTGCAAGGCAAGGTAACACCCCCAGAACTCATACACAAACACACACACACACATACACAAACACGCAGCGCTGACACACACACAGACTTCAACCACATCCAGATCATATCCCAAATATTCCACACATATTCCACAACACCCTCAGATCGTATTGGTCATATCACATGCATCCAGTAAGAATTTACACGATGGATGACTCGAGTTGACCTACACGTTGACCTACACACTCCATAAAAACTCTAACACCAGTGGGAACACAGTCCCCAGGGTTGGCACAGTTGACCACCACCAGGCTTCAAGGTCTTAAATCTTCTCCTCAGCGGATCCAGTTCCATCTCAGTATGTAGTGCTATGCCAAATGCCAGCTGGGTGAATCAGCACTAACTGGGAGTATTACCCTGGCTCTGTGTTTGGTAGTCCTTTCAACATTAACATTGGGCAGCAGTGGGTATAGTTGGTAGAGCTGAGACACACAATAAAGTTATTTTGAGTACTGTGTGCTATACGATAACTGGATCCACTTAAAAAGAAGTAAGAAGATTACTTAGACTTCTATAGCATGACCGTCAAAAATAATGATATGTGTTACACCCACTTTCCTTCCTCTGGAACTCACTACTGCTGACCCTGTGTGGAGTTCATAGCGCTCACTGCACAGCCATTGGCCAGTATCCTGGAAGAGGTCAGCAGGCTCCACCAATCAATCACTCAGGTCTGAACAGGTATTCAAAACAGGAGACAAGAAGGGTTAGGGCTATGGATATGGTCATGGTTGGGCCAGAGTGTGAACATGAAGCGAGGGTTAGGACTAGGGTTAGGGTTGGGCTAGGAGTTAGGGTTAGGACTAGGGTTAGGGTTGGGCTAGGGTGTGAACATGAAGCTAGGGTTAGGACTAGGGTTAGGGTTGGGCTAGAGTGTGAACATGAAGCTAGGGTTAGGACTAGGGTTAGGGTTGGGCCAGAGTGTGAACATGAAGCTAGGGTTAGGACTAGGATTAGGGTTGGGCCAGAGTGTGAACATGAAGCTAGGGTTAGGACTAGGATTAGGGTTGGGCTAGGGTGTGAACATGAAGCTAGGGTTAGGACTAGGGTTAGGGTTGGGCCAGAGTGTGAACATGAAGCTAGGGTTAGGACTAGGGTTAGGGTTGGGCTAGGGTGTGAACATGAAGCTAGGGTTAGGACTAGGGTTAGGGTTGGGCTAGGAGTTAGGGTTAGGACTAGGATTAGGGTTGGGCTAGGGTGTGAACATGAAGCTAGGGTTAGGACTAGGGTTAGGGTTGGGCTAGGAGCTAGGGTTAGGACTAGGATTAGGGTTGGGCTAGGGTGTGAACATGAAGCTAGGGTTAGGACTAGGGTTAGGGTTGGGCCAGGGTGTGAACATGAAGCTAGGGTTAGGGTTGGGCCAGGGTGTGAACATGAAGCTAGGGTTAGGACTAGGGTTAGGGTTGGGCTAGGAGTTAGGGTTAGGACTAGGATTAGGGTTGGGCTAGGGTGTGAACATGAAGCTAGGGCTATGGATATGGTCATGGTTGGGCCAGAGTGTGAACATGAAGCGAGGGTTAGGACTAGGTTTAGGGTTGGGCCAGGGTGTGAACATGAAGCTAGGGTTAGGACTAGGGTTAGGGTTGGGCTAGGGTGTGAACATGAAGCTAGGGTTAGGACTAGGGTTAGGGTTAGGCTAGGGTGTAAACATGAAGCTAGGGTTAGGACTAGGGTTAGGGTTGGGCTAGGAGTTAGGGTTAGGACTAGGATTAGGGTTGGGCTAGGAGTTAGGGTTAGGACTAGGGTTAGGGTTGGGCCAGGGTGTGAACATGAAGCTAGGGTTAGGACTAGGGTTAGGGTTGGGCTAGGGTGTGAACATGAAGCTAGGGTTAGGACTAGGGTTAGGGTTGGGCTAGGAGTTAGGGTTAGGACTAGGATTAGGGTTGGGCTAGGGTGTGAACATGAAGCTAGGGTTAGGACTAGGGTTAGGGTTGGGCCAGGGTGTGAACATGAAGCTAGGGTTAGGACTAAGGTTAGGGTTGGGCTAGGAGTTAGGGTTAGGACTAGGATTAGGGTTGGGCTAGGGTGTGAACATGAAGCTAGGGTTAGGACTAGGGTTAGGGTTGGGCCAGGGTGTGAACATGAAGCTAGGGTTAGGACTAGGGTTAGGGTTGGGCTAGGGTGTGAACATGAAGCTAGGGTTAGGACTAGGGTTAGGGTTGGGCTAGGAGTTAGGGTTAGGACTAGGGTTAGGGTTGGGCTAGGGTGTGAACATGAAGCTAGGGCTAGGACTAGGGTTAGCGTTGGGCTAGGGTGTGAACATGAAGCTAGGGTTAGGACTAGGGTTAGGGTTGGGCCAGGGTGTGAACATGAAGCTAGGGTTAGGACTAGGGTGGGCTAGGGTGTGGACATGAAGCTAGGGTTAGGACTAGGGTTAGGGTTGGGCCAGGGTGTGGACATGAAGCTAGGGGGGTTAGGGCTAGGACTAGGGTTAGGGTTGGGCCAGGGTGTGGACAAGAAGCTAGGGGGTTAGGGCTAGGACTAGGGTTAGGGCCAGGGTTAGGGTTAGGGTGGGGCCAGGGTGTGGACATGAAGCTAGGGTTGGGCCAGCGTGTGGACATGAAGCTAGGGGGGTTAGGGCTAGGACTAGGCTTAGGTCCAGGGTAGGGTTAAGATTAGGGTTAGGGTAGGGCCAGGGTGTGGACATGAAGCTAGGGTTAGGGTTAGGACTAGGGTTAGGGTAGGGCCAGGGTGTGGACATGAAGCTAGGGTTAGGGTTAGGAATAGGGTTAGGGTAGGGCCAGGGTGTGGACATGAAGCTAGGGTTAGGGTTAGGACTAGGGTAGGGTAGGGCCAGGGTGTGGGCATGAAGCTAGGGTTAGGGTTAGGGTTAGGACTAGGGTTAGGGTAGGGCCAGGGTGTGGACATGAAGCTAGGGTTAGGGTTAGGACTAGGGTTAGGGTAGGGCCAGGGTGTGGACATGAAGCTAGGGTTAGGGTTAGGACTGAGCAAAGCCCCACTGTCAGAAGAGGAAAATGAAGAATGCAACCCCCAAAAATCAGAACTAGCCATGTCAGAGTCCGAAATATAAACATGATTATTTTTCATGCACTTTTCTCTCTATGCGCATTCTGACTGTGCTATTCACTCACTATTCGTTGGGGGTGGAGATCAAAGAAACGAAGGTGTGTCTACATATACTAGTATTCTGACCTTGACTACATTCCCTCATAATTCCACCACCTTCATGTGCGATGAGACCATGAATAAGGTCTACCGAATCTGTCGGTTTCAGGTGGAACAACATCAACTTTCTTTTCCCCTCTAGAAATAACTCAATTCTCCATGCACTGCACATCACAATCTAATAAGAACTATTAATAAGAGCTCAGTAAACGAGTAAAGAGTTTGTAGAAGGGGTTTGTAAATATAAATAACAGTTGTTTTTGATCTATTTACCTTCAAATCAATGGAAACAAATGTGAAACCAGTCATATGGCAGCAAACTGAAGCATATCAACATAACAGCTTCTCCAAAGTGATGGCTATGAAATGCTAGCTTTATGGATTAAATTTGATTTGGAGACCCAAGATACAGGCCTCTGTAGCCATGTGCAAATGACAGTACAGCGCCAAAAATACCCTGTTGATTTCTGATTTCTGAAATGTTTTCAACTTCTTCTTAATAGGGGGCACTGTTTTCACTTTGGGAAAAAATCGTGCCCAATTTAAACAGTCTCGTACTCTATTCTAGATCATACAATATGCATATTATAATTACTATTGGATAGAAAACACTCTAAAGTTTCCAAAACTGTTTGAATTATATCTGTGAGTAAAACAGAACTCATTTGGCAGCAAACTTCCAGATAGGAAGTGAAAAATCTGAAAACGAGGCTCTGTTTCAGGGCCTGCCTATTGAATTGCCTTATATTTATGGATATGCATGCACTGCATATGCCTACCACTAGATGTCAACAGGCAGTGGAAGGTGGAATGGGGTGTCTAGCGTGATCTGAGGTCGAACAAGAGTTTGGAATGACGTGTCCAGAATTTCCTTTCTCTACCTAGGCGCGGGAAGCACCTCCATATTGTCTTATGATAAGCATTCGGTATACACGGCTAATATCTCCGGCTATGATTTTATTTGATATATGTGATAATAACATCGTAAAGAATGTTTTTTCAACCAAGTTTTTTCAGATTATTTAACGTTTATTTGGACTTTTGGAGTTTTCCGTTCTCTGCGTCGAGAGAAATTGGGAACGTCATCAACATTGGCTAGCATTGTGGCACGAATTCGACAGGAGAATCCCCAGTTTACAATTGGCTCATTCATCCCCCTCCTCTCCCCAGGTCGTTGCTGCAAATGAGAACGTGTTCTCAGTCAACTTACCTGGTAAAATAACGGTAAGATAAAATAAAAAAAATAAAAAAGGAGAAAAGGACATTCTAAAACCAAACAATGATTTATTCTTGACCAAGGACTCCTTGTACAAGATTCTGATGGAAGCTCAGCAAAAGTAAGAACAATTTATGATGTTATTTCGTATTTCTGTGTAAAATGTTGAGTCCTATTATCCGCCGTTTTGGCGGGCGCTGTCTCGCTATAACGTAAGCTGTTTGTTATGGTGAAGTTATTTTAAAAAATCTAACACGGCGGTTGCATTAAGAACCAGTATATCTTTCATTTGCTGTCCAACATGTATTTTTAGTAAAGTTTATGATGAGTTCTTTGGTCAGATTAGGTGAGTGTCCAAAATAGCTCCGGACATTCTGGTGAATCGATGCTACATATTCACAATGTATAACCACGGTTTGCAGCTCTAAATATGCACATTTTTCGAACAAAACATAAGTGTATTGTTTAACCTGATGTTAACCTGTCTAGGATCAGCGTGGCGCTAGCGGCACCCCCCCCCCCCCCCCCCACTGAAAAACCAGTGCCGCGAAATTCAAAAAAAATATTTTTTTTAAATATTTAACTTTCACACATTAAAGTCCAATACAGCTAATGAAAGACACAGATCTTGTGAATCCAGTCAACATTTCCGATTTTTAAAATGTTTTACAGGGAAGACACAATATGTAAAGATGTACATCTATTACCTAAAAACACATTAGCATAATCCACCATCTTTTATTTGTCCACCAACACCAGTAGCCATCACCAATTCGGCTAAACTAAGATATTTATAGCCCCTAACCAACAAAAAAACTCATTAGATGACAGTCTGATAACATATTTATGGTATGGGATAGGTTTTGTTAGAAAAAAGTGCATATTTCAGGTAGATGGCATAGTTTACAATTGCACCCACCATCACAAATGGACTAGAATAATTACAATGAGCAACGTGTTTACCTAACTACTAATCATCAAACATTTCGTAAAAATACACAGCATACACGAATCGAAAGACACAGATCCTGTGAATACAGACAATATTTCAGATTTTCTAAGTGTCTTACAGCGAAAACACAATAAATCGTTATATTAGCTTAGCACATAGCAATTAGCAGCCCAGCATTGATTCTAGCCAAAGTGAGCGATAAAAGTCAACATCGCCAAAAGATATTAATTTTTTCACTAACCTTCTCAGAATTCTTCCGATGACACTCCTGTAACATCACATTACAACATGCATATACAGTTTGATCGAAAATGTTTATATTTAGCCCCCAAAATCATGGTTAGACAATGTGAAATGTAGCTCAGTTGGTCAGAAAATGTCCTTGCGCCACTTAGACAGTGATCTACTCTTATACATAAATACTCATAAACGTGACTAAAAAATACAGGGTGGACAGGGATTGATAGACAATTTAATTCTTAATACAATTGCGTTATTACATTTTTTAATTTATCCTTACTTTTCAATACAGTTTGCGCCAAGCGAAGCTACGTCAAAAAACATGGCGTCCTAAGCCACTAAAATGTTTCGACAGAAACACGATTTATCATAATAAAAATGTCCTACCTTGAGCTGTTCTTCCATCAGTATCTTGGGCAAAGGATCCTTTCTTGGGAGAAATCGTCTTTTGGTGGAAAGCTGTCCTCTTGCCATGTGGAAATGTCAACTGCGTTCGGGATGAACTGAAAAGCGTGCCCAACTTTTCACATCGTTGCAAAAATAAATGTCCCAAAATCGCACTAAACTGATATAAATTGCTATAAAACGCTTTAAATTAACTACCTTATGATGTTTTTAACTCCTATAACGAGTGAAAAGATGACCGGAGAAATAGAACAGGCTAAACTAACGCTTGGAACAGGTGCGCGCCGGTGTCTTCTTGGCTCATGACGCAGCTCCCAAAGAATGACTAGCTTCAGGGTTTTTTCATTTGTAGGGCCTGTGAACGCGCAATCGACCCCGTTGGAATCGTCATCACGTAAAGGCATCCAGGGGAAGACGTAAGAAGTGTCCGTATAGTCATAGCAACGACAGTGCCCTTTTAAATGACTTCAGAACAGTGGCCAACATTTCTCAAATCTGACTCCATGTCAGGGAAATTGCTGTAGAATGGGCTCTGTTCCACTTAGAGACAAAATTTCAACTCCTATAGAAACTATAGACTGTTTTCTATCCAATAATAATAATAATATGCATATTGTACGATCAAGGATTTTGTGGGAAGCCGTTTAAAAAATTAGCCAAATTAGCATAAGTAGTCTAAACAGCGCCCCCATCCCCAACAGGTTTTAACCCACCGTCAGTTATTTCACCGTCAGTTATACCACGTCAGGTATACCACCGTCAATTTACCCACCGTCAGTTATGCACCGTCAGATTTACCCACCATCAGTTATACCCACTGTCAGTTATACCACCATCAGTTATACCCACTGTCAGTTATACCCACTGTCAGCTATACCCACTGTCAGTTATACCACCATCAGTTATACCCACTGGTAGTTATACCACCATCAGTTATACCCACAGTCATTTATACCGCCATCAGTTATACCCACTGTCAGTTATACCACCATCAGTTATACCCACTGGTAGTCATACCACCATCAGTTATACCCACTGTCAGTTATATCACCATCAGTTATACCCACTGTCATTTATACCACCATCAGTTATACCCACTGGTAGTTATACCACCATCAGTTGTACCCACTGTCAGTAATACCACCATCAGTTATACCCACAGTCATTTATACCACCATCAGTTATACCCACTGTCAGTTATACCACCATCAGTTATACCCACTGGTAGTTATACCACCATCAGTTATACCCACAGTCATTTATACCACCATCAGTTATACCCACTGTCATTTATACCACCATCAGTTATACCCACTGTCATTTATACCACCATCAGTTATACCCACAGTCATTTATACAACCATCAGTTATACCCACCGTCAGTTATACCACCATCAGTTATACCCACTGTCAGTTATACCACCATCAGTTATACCCACTGTCAGTTATACCACCATCAGTTATACCCACTGATAGTTATACCACCATCAGTTATACCCACAGTCATTTATACCACCATCAGTTATACCCACAGTCATTTATACCACCATCAGTTATACCCACAGTCATTTATACCACCATCAGTTATACCCAGTGTCAGTTATACCACCATCAGTTATACCCACTGGTAGCTATACCACCATCAGTTATACCCACAGTCATTTATACAACCATCAGTTATACCCACTGTCAGTTATACCCACCATCAGTTATACCCACAGTCATTTATACCACCATCAGTTATACCCAACGTCATTTATACCACCATCAGTTATACCCACAGTCATTTATTCCACCATCAGTTAAACCCAACGTCATTTATACCACCGTCAGTTATACCACCGTCAGTTATACCCAATGTCATTTATACCACCATCAGTTATACCCACTGTCAGTTATACCACTGTCATTTATACCACCTTCATATATAGCACCGTCATTTACCCACCGTCAATTACGAACCATCAGTTTTAATACTGTCAGTTATACCCACCGTCAGTTTTAACACCGTCAGTTATACCCACCGTCAGTTTTAACACCGTCAGCTATACCCACCATCAGTTTTAACACCGTCAGTTATACCACCGTCAGTTATACCACCGTCAGATTTACCACCGTCAGATTTACCCACCGTCAGTTATATCACTGTCATTTAACCCACCGTCAGTTATTTCACCGTCAGTTATACCACGTCAGGTATACCACCGTCAAATTTACCCACCGTCAGTTTTGCCACCGTCAGATTTACCCACCATCAGTTATACCACCGTCAGATTTACCCACAGTCAGTTATACCACCGTCAGTTATATCCACTGTCAGTTATACCACCGTCAGTTATACCACCGTCAGTTATACCACCGTCAGTTATACCACCGTCAGTTATACCACCGTCAGTTATTTCACCGTCAGATTTACCCACCGTAAATACTAGGTAGCAGAATAGTTACGCATAGGAAGGATAGAGACGTTTTGGGGGTGGTGGTGAATTCTGACTGATAATACGTAAGGGTTGTGTTGTGGCCTGTGCTTAATGACAGGAGGTCCCTTCATCAGACAAGAACAGGAAATAGTAGAAACTGCTGGTGCTTAAGAAGAGCGACTTCTATTATACCACCATCAGTTATACCACAGTCACTTATACCACAGTCAGTTATACCCACCATCAGTTATACCCACCATGAGTTATACCACCGTCAGTTATACCACCATCAGTTATACCACCGTCAGTTATACCCACCATCAGTTATACCACCGTCAGTTATACCACCGTCAGTTATACCACCATCAGTTATACCACAGTCAGTTATACCACCATCAGTTATACCACAGTCATTTATACCACCATCAGTTATACCAGCCTCAGTTATACCACCATCAGTTATACCACCATCAGTTATACCACCGTCAGTTATACCACCATCAGTTATACCACCATCAGTTATACCACAGTCATTTATACCACCATCAGTTATACCAGCCTCAGTTATACCACCATCAGTTATACCACAGTCATTTATACCACCATCAGTTATACCACCGTCAGTTATACCACCGTCAGTTATACCACCATCAGTTATACCACAGTCAGTTATACCACCGTCAGTTATACCAGCCTCAGTTATACCACCATCAGTTATATCACCGTCAGTTATACCACCGTCAGTTATACCACCATCAGTTATACCACAGTCAGTTATACCACAGTCATTTATACCACCATCAGTTATACCACCATCAGTTATATCACCGTCAGTTATACCACCGTCAGTTATACCACCATCAGTTATACCACAGTCATTTATACCACCATCAGTTATACCACCGTCAGTTATACCACCGTCAGTTATACCACAGTCATTTATACCACCGTCAGTTATACCCACCGTAAGTTATACCACCATCAGTTATACCACCGTCAGTTATACCACCGTCAGTTATAACACCATCAGTTATACCACCGTCAGTTATACCACCGTCAGTTATACCACCATCAGTTATACCCACCATCAGTTATACCCACTGTCAGTTATACCACCATCAGTTATACCACCATCAGTTATACCACCATCAGTTATACCCTCTGTCAGTTATTCCCACCATCAGTTATACACACTGTCAGTTATACCCACCATCAGTTATACCCACTGTCATATATACCACCATCAGTTATACCCACCGTCAGTTATACCACCCTTAGTTATACCCACCGTTAGTTAAACCATCGTCAGTTAAACCACCATCCCACTGTCAGTTATACCGCCATCAGTTATACCCACTGCCATTTATACCACCATCAGTTACACCCACTGTCAGTTATACCACCATCAGTTATACCCACTGTCATTTATACCCACCGTCAGTTATACCACCATCAGTTATACCACCATCAGTTAAACCACCATCAGTTATACCCACTGTCATTTATACCCACCATCAGTTATACCACCATCAGTTATACCACCATCAGTTATACCCACTGTCATTTATACCCACCATCAGTTATACCCACTGTCATTTATACCACCATCAGTTATGTCCACTGTCATTTATACCACCATCAGTTAAACCCACTGTCAGTTATACCACCATCAGTTATACCCACTGTCAATTATACCACCATCAGTTACACCCACTGTCATTTATACCCACCGTCAGTTATACCACCATCAGTTATACCCACCATCAGTTATACACACTGTCAGTTATACCACCATCAGTTATACCCACTGTCAGTTATACCCACCATCAGTTATACCACCATCAGTTATACCACCGTCAGTTATACCCACCATCAGTTATACCACCGTCAGTTATACCACCGTCAGTTATACCACCATCAGTTATACCACAGTCAGTTATACCACCATCAGTTATACCACAGTCATTTATACCACCATCAGTTATACCACAGTCATTTATACCACCATCAGTTATACCACCGTCAGTTATACCACCGTCAGTTATACCACCGTCAGTTATACCACCGTCAGTTATACCACAGTCAGTTATACCACCGTCAGTTATACCAGCCTCAGTTATACCACCATCAGTTATATCACCGTCAGTTATACCACCGTCAGTTATACCACCATCAGTTATACCACAGTCAGTTATACCACAGTCATTTATACCACCATCAGTTATACCACCATCAGTTATATCACCGTCAGTTATACCACCGTCAGTTATACCACCATCAGTTATACCACAGTCATTTATACCACCATCAGTTATACCACCGTCAGTTATACCACCGTCAGTTATACCACAGTCATTTATACCACCGTCAGTTATACCCACCGTCAGTTATACCACCGTCAGTTATACCACCGTCAGTTATACCACCATCAGTTATACCCACCATCAGTTATACCCACTGTCAGTTATACCACCATCAGTTATACCACCATCAGTTATACCACCATCAGTTATACCCTCTGTCAGTTATTCCCACCATCAGTTATACACACTGTCAGTTATACCCACCATCAGTTATACCCACTGTCATATATACCACCATCAGTTATACCCACCGTCAGTTATACCACCCTTAGTTATACCCACCGTTAGTTAAACCATCGTCAGTTAAACCACCATCAGTTATACCCACTGTCAGTTATACCCACTGTCATTTATACCGCCATCAGTTATACCCACTGCCATTTATACCACCATCAGTTACACCCACTGTCAGTTATACCACCATCAGTTATACCCACTGTCATTTATACCCACCGTCAGTTATACCACCATCAGTTATACCACCATCAGTTATACCCACTGTCATTTATACCACCATCAGTTATGTCCACTGTCATTTATACCACCATCAGTTAAACCCACTGTCAGTTATACCACCATCAGTTATACCCACTGTCAATTATACCACCATCAGTTACACCCACTGTCAGTTATACCACCATCAGTTATACCCACTGTCATTTATACCCACCGTCAGTTATACCACCATCAGTTATACCCACCATCAGTTATACACACTGTCAGTTATACCACCATCAGTTATACCCACTGCCATTTATACCACCATCAGTTATACCCACTGTCATTTATACCACCATCAGTTATGTCCACTGTCAGTTATACCACCATCAGTTATACCCACTGTCATTTATACCACCATCAGTTAAACCCACTGTCAGTTATACCACCATCAGTTATACCCACTGTCAATTATACCACCATCAGTTACACCCACTGTCAGTTATACCACCATCAGTTATACCCACTGTCATTTATACCCACCGTCAGTTATACCACCATCAGTTATACCCACCATCAGTTATACCCACTGTCAGTTATACCACCATCAGTTATACCACCATCAGTTATACCCACTGCCAGTTGTAACCACTGTCAGTTATACCCATTGTCATTTATACCCACCGTCAGTTATACCCACTGTCATTTATACCACCATCAGTTATACCACCATCAGTTATACCATCATCAGTTATACCCACTGCCAGTTAAACCATCATCAGTTATACCCACCATCAGTTATACTCACTGTCATTTATACCACCATCAGTTATACCCACTGTCAGTTAAACCACCATCAGTTATACTCACTGTCATTTATACCACCATCAGTTATACCCACTGTCATTTATACCACCATCAGTTATACCCACAGTCATTTATACCACCAACAGTTATACCCACAGTCATTTATACCACCATCAGTTATACCCACTGTCAGTTATACCACCATCAGTTATACCCACTGTCAGTTATACCACCATCAGTTATACCCACTGTCAGTTATACCACCATCAGTTATACCCACTGTCAGTTATACCCACCATCAGTTAAACCACCATCAGTTATACCCACCGTCAGTTATACCCACTGTCATTTATACCACCATCAGTTATACCCACTGCAATTTATACCACCATCAGTTATACCCACTGTCATTTATACCACCATCAGTTATACCCACTGTCATTTATACCACCATCAGTTATACTCACTGTCATTTACACCACCATCAGTTATACCCACTGTCATTTATACCACCATCAGTTATATCCACTGTCAGTTATACCACCATCAGTTATATCCACTGTCAGTTATACCACCATCAGTTATACCCACTGTCATTTATACCACCATCAGTTATACCCACTGTCATGTATACCACCATCAGTTATACCCACTATCAGTTATACCACAATCAGTTATAACCACTGTGAGTTATACCACAATCAGTTATACCCACTGTCATTTACACCACCATCAGTTATACCAACGGTAATTTATACCACCATCAGTTATATCCACTGTCAGTTATACCACCATCAGTTATACCCACTGTCATTTATACCACCATCAGTTATACCAACTTTCAGTTATACCACCATCAGTTATACCGACGGTCAATTTATACCACCATCAGTTATACCCACTGTCAGTTATACCCACCATCAGTTAAACCACCATCAGTTATACCCACCGTCAGTTATACCCACTGTCATTTATACCACCATCAGTTATACCCACTGCAATTTATACCACCATCAGTTATACCCACTGTCATTTATACCACCATCAGTTATACCCACTGTCATTTATACCACCATCAGTTATACTCACTGTCATTTACACCACCATCAGTTATACCCACTGTCATTTATACCACCATCAGTTATATCCACTGTCAGTTATACCACCATCAGTTATATCCACTGTCAGTTATACCACCATCAGTTATACCCACTGTCATTTATACCACCATCAGTTATACCCACTGTCATGTATACCACCATCAGTTATACCCACTATCAGTTATACCACAATCAGTTATAACCACTGTGAGTTATACCACAATCAGTTATACCCACTGTCATTTACACCACCATCAGTTATACCAACGGTAATTTATACCACCATCAGTTATATCCACTGTCAGTTATACCACCATCAGTTATACCCACTGTCATTTATACCACCATCAGTTATACCAACTTTCAGTTATACCACCATCAGTTATACCCACTGTCAATTTATACCACCATCAGTTATACCCACTGTCTGTAATACCACCATCAGTTAGTCCCACTGTCATGTATACCACCATCAGTTATACCCACTGTCTGTAATACCACCATCAGTTATACCCACTGTCAGTAATACCACCATCAGTTATACCCACTGTCATTTATACCACCATCAGTTATACTCGCTGTCAGTTATACCACCATCAGTTATACCCACTGTCAGTTATACCACCATCAGTTATACCCACTGTCATTTACACCACCATCAGTTATACCCCCTGTCAGGTATACCACCATCAGTTATACCACCGTCAGTTATACCACCATCAGTTATTCCCACTGTCATTTATACCACCATCAGTTATACCCGCTGTCAGGCATACCACCATCAGTTATACCCACCGTCAGTTATACCACCATCAGTTATACCCACTGTCATGTATACCACCATCAGTTATACCCACTGTCATTTATACCACCATCAGTTATACCCGCTGTCAGTTATACCCACCATCAGTTATACCCACTGTCAGTTATTCCACAATCAGTTATAACCACTGTCACTTATACCACCATCAGTTATACCCACTGTCATTTACACCACCATCAGTTATACCCACTGTCATTTATTCCACCATCAGTTATACCACAATCAGTTATACCCACCGTAAGTTATACCACCATCAGTTATACCCACTGTCATTTATACCATCATCAGTTATACCCACTGTCAGTTATACCCACTGTCAGTTATACCCACAGTCAGCTATACCCACTGTCATTTATACCACCATCAGTTATACCCACAGTCATTTATACCACCATCAGTTATACCCACTGTCAGTTATACCACCATCAGTTATACCCACTGTCATTTATACCACCGTCAGTTATACCCACCGTCAGTTATACCACCGTCAGTTATACCACCATCAGTTAGTCCCACTGTCATTTATACCACTATCAGTTATACCCGCTGTCAGTTATACCACCATCAGTTATACCCACTGTCAGTTATACCACCATCAGTTATACCCACTGTCATATATACCACCATCAGTTATACCCACTGTCATTTTTACCACCATCAGTTTTACCCGCTGTCAGTTATAACCACTGTCATTTATACCACCATCAGTTATACCCACTGTCAGTTATACCACCATCAGTTCTACCCACTGTCATTTATACTCACTGTCAGTTATACCACCATTAGTTATACCCACAGTCATTTATACCACCATCAGTTATACCCACTGTCATTTATACTCACTGTCATTTATACCATCATCAGTTATATCCACTGTCAGTTATACCCACTGTCATTTATACCACCATCAGTTATACCCACTGTCAGTTATAACCACCGTCAGTTATACCCACAGTCATTTATACCACCATCAGTTATACCCACTGTCAGTTAGAACCACAGTCAGTTATACCCACTGTCAGTTATACCACCATCAGTTATACCCACTGTCAGTTAAACCACCATCAGTTATACTCACTGTCATTTATACCATCATCAGTTATACCCACAGTCATTTATACCACCATTAGTTATACCCACAGTCATTTATACCACCATCAGTTATACCCACTGTCATTTATAACCACCGTCAGTTATACTCACTGTCATTGATACCATCATCAGTTATACCCACTGTCAGTTATACCCACTGTCAGGTATACCCACTGTCAGTTATACCCACTGTCATTTATTCCCACCGTCAGTTATACCACCATCAGTTATTCCCACTGTCATTTATACCATCATCAGTTATACCCACCATCAGTTATACCCACCATCAGTTATACCCACTGTCATTTATACCACCATCAGTTATACCACCATCAGTTATACCCACTGTCATTTATACCACCATCAGTTATACCCACTGTCATTTATACCACCATCAGTTATACCACCATCAGTTATACCCACTGTCAGTTATACCACCATCAGTTATACCTACTGTCATTTATACCCACCATCAGTTATACCCACTGTCAGTTATACCCACTGTCAGTTATACAACCATCAGTTATACCCACCGTCAGTTATACAACCATCAGTTATACCCACTGTCATTTATACCACCATCAGTTATACCCACTGTCATTTATACTCACTGTCATTTATACCATCATCAGTTATACCCACTGTCAGTTATACCCACTGTCAGTTATACCCACTGTCAGTTATACCCACTGTTATTTATACTCACTGTCATTTATACCATCATCAGTTATACCCACTGTCAGTTATACCCACTGTCAGTTATACCCACTGTCAGTTATACCCACCATCAGTTATACCCACTGTCAGTTATACCACCATCAGTTATACCCACTGTCATTTATACCCACCGTCAGTTATACAACCATCAGTTATACCCACCGTCAGTTATACCACCATTAGTTATACCCACAGTCATTTATACCACCATCAGTTATACCCACTGTCATTTATAACCACCGTCAGTTATACTCACTGTCATTGATACCATCATCAGTTATACCCACTGTCAGTTATACCCACTGTCAGTTATACCCACTGTCATTTATTCCCACCGTCAGTTATACCACCATCAGTTATACCCACTGTCAGTTATACCACCATCAGTTATACCCACTGTCATTTATACCATCATCAGTTATACCCACTGTCAGTTATACCCACTGTCAGTTATACCCACTGTCAGTTATACCCACCATCAGTTATACCCACCGTCAGTTATACAACCATCAGTTATACCCACTGTCATTTATACCCACCATCAGTTATACCCACCGTCAGTTATACAACCATCAGTTATACCCACCGTCATTTATACCACCATCAGTTATACCCACTGTCATTTATACCACCATCAGTTATACCCACCGTCATTTATACCACCATCAGTTATACCCACCGTCATTTATACCACCATCAGTTATACCCACTGTCATTTATACCACCATCAGTTATACCCACTGTCATTTATACCACCATCAGTTATACCCACTGTCATTTATACCCCACCGTCAGTTATACCACCATCAGTTATACCACCATCAGTTATACCACCATCAGTTATACCACCATCAGTTATACCACCGTCAGTTATACCCACTGTCAGTTATACCACCATCAGTTATACCCACTGTCAGTTATACCTACCGGTCTGTCACTTTGTTGTGCTTAGTTTCATTCAATTACATTGTTAGTTTACCTTTCTTTCCTCCTTCACGTTGATGTGGTTGTTTCTGATGGTCGCTAGCAGTAGTGGATTATATTAGGCTCATGTATTACAAGTTGTGTAATTATTTGGGACATGTATTCTATTTCAATCATTATGGAATGCAGACCATACTTAGCAGGTTAAACCTGGAGCCTGGCGCCCAGTTCATGATGACTGTCATTACAATTCCATGATTAGTGAGGATTATTAGGGTAGATTTATAGGACTATCATTCAACCCCTATTGTACACTTTTCTCTCCTTCCAATATTCTATGGATGAACAATTGAATATGGCATCTTTCAGGATTAATCAAACCACTGTATTTTGATTCACCAATATATTTATTGCTTAATGGCTCTCCAAACCATTTATTTTATTATTCAAAAATAATTTCCAAACCCTAAATAATCTACAAGATTATAGTATATTTAAATCTACCAATTGGTGTTGAAAAGGAGGTGAATGTCATACCCTGACCAGAGATTGCTTTGTATGTTTCTATGTTTTGTTTGGTCAGGGTGTGATGTGGGTGGGCATTCTATGTTGTATGTCTAGGTTGTCTGTTTCTATGTGTTTGGCCTAGTATGGTTCTCAATCAGAGGCAGGTGTCAGTCGTTGTCTCTGATTGGGAGCCATATTAAGGTAGCCTGTTTTTCATTGTGTTTTGTGGGTGATTATTTTCTGTTCAGTGTTTTTTTGTATTCACCGTTCAGGACTGTTTCGTTTCGTTTCTCGTTATTTTGTTTTGTGTTCATGTTAATAAATGATCAAGATGGACACTTACCACGCTGCGCATTGGTCCTCCTCTTCTCATTCCAACGACGAGCGTTACAGTGAATATACACGTATTTACGTGGCTTTCTTTCCACGACTGCAAAGCCCGTTACACACCTCCATAACGTAAGTCTGAATACCAACTACTGAGAAGTGCGTAGGGAAGATGTGCATAGGAAAGGCGTACAGTTCCTAAATCTGGATTAGGGCCCTCCATTAATAGAAAAGGTGTGTACAGTTATGGGCAGTGCAGGTACTGTACCAGGCGGTAATATAGCCCGACAGGATGCTCTCAATGGTGCATCTGTAGATGTTTGTGAGGTTCTTAGGGGCCAAGCCAAATTTATTCAGCCTTCTGAGGTTGAAGAGACACTGTTGTGCCTTCTTCACCACACTGTTGGTGTGGAGGGACCAGAAAGGTCCCAACTCCCAGCTCCACCTGTTACGTTATGTAACTACTGCCAGATACACGCACAGACGCACGTGAACACACAACCACACACACCATAAACACCCATGTCACAGAGGATATCAAGTGGACGATGGATGACGTGAGTCGGGAATAGTGGTGATCACCTTCCACTCTCTCCCAACCCATGACCCCAAAATATCTCCACCACACACACAAACAGAATGCAGTGATGCACACACAAGCACTAACACACACACACACACAGGTGCAGACACACACACACACATAATTTAATCTGGTTCACAGTGTAGAGCATCTTGGTGCAGCTGACAACCATTTATTCACCCCACTGACGCAGGCTATATGTAAATGTTTCCTTCTGGAATCCCCCTTTCCCTTCCTCCCAAATGCTGCCTCTCCACTTTCCTTTCTCGCTTTTACTCCTCCTTTCTCCTTTCTCTTGAATGACACACATGCGCACACATCTACGCACACGCACGCACGCACGCACGCACACAAACACACACACACACACACACATGGTGGCAGGTTGTCTGTCAGCAATTGATCAGTCGATGATGGATGTCCTTGGAGTACAAGTTTTGAATACTGTGCTTTCTCTTGTTGCATCTGAAAGCCCTTCTCCCATTAAACCTAAGGTCATTTCTAGCTCCGCCCATGGACTCGCTTTCTTCCTCAGCATGCTGGGTAAAGTAGTTGAACATTGTCAACAAGATAAGCCCAATGCAAACGGGGAAAGATGAACAGTCAAAGACAGTTTGTGTGTGTTTTCAAGGCGTTGCATGGTTGAGAGGGTGAGAGAGGGAGGGGGGTGCAGTAGGAGATATGAAAAGTAAGCAGTGTGTGTGTTCTCTTTGCGTGTGTGTTCTCTTTGTGTGTGTGTGAGAGTAGGAGAGAGAGACAGTGTGTGTGTGTGTGTGTGTGTGTGTGTGTGTGTAGGTGTGTGTGTGTGTAGGTGTGTGTGTGTGTAGGTGTGTGTGTGTGTGTGTGTGTGTGTGTGTGTGTGTGTGTGTGTGTGTGTGTGTGTGTGTGTGTGTGTGTGTGTGTGTGTGTGTGTGTGTGTGTGTAGGTGTGTGTGTGCGTGTGTAGGTGTGTGTGTGCGTGTGTAGGTGTGTGCATGCGTGTGTAGGTGTGTGCGTGCGTGCGTGTGTGTGTGCGTGCGTGCGTGCGTGCGTGTGTGAGTGAGTGAGTGAGAGTTTGTGTGTGTGTGTGTGTGTGTGAGTGAGTAAGATAATTTGTGTGTGTGTGTGTGTGAGTGAGTAAGATAATTTGTGTGTGTGTGTGTGTGTGAGTGAGTAAGATAATTTGTGTGTGTGTGTGAGTGAGTAAGATAATTTGTGTGTGTGTGTGTGTGAGTGAGTAAGATAATTTCTGTGTGTGTGTGTGTGTGTGTGCGAGAGAGTGAGAGAGTGAGAGAGTTTGTGTGGGTGCGTGTGTTCAAACTGGCAGCCACACAGCTTCATATCTGTGTCTCTGCCATAATGAAGTAAAAATCCCAGCATCCAGCTCTGACAACAGAAGAAGACAAACAAACACACCACAGGACAATGTGCCATACACACAGGGAACTATGCCTACCGACAAGGATCATTAGGACAGTCACTCAGGAAAGGGATTATTCAGCTTTTCCAATTTTGACCAGTCAAAAACTTACCATAGGGGAGACAGCACAGCAGCCATTTTTAATTTGAGCTCTGTGTATGCAGTAAAAGTCACCTTTATGCACAGATCTAGAATTAGCTTACAATACCCAAATTCTGACCTAAAACATTACAGAGGGAAACATAAAGCTAACCCTAGATCAGTGCTGAGATACTCTACTCGGCTGTGTATGTTGCCATGAGCCGAGTACAGTAATATGAGGCTTTAGGCAGGTTAGGGCAGTAATCCACGTCGTTTTAATAATGTAATAAAAGGTATGAATGTATCACAGGAAGTATCAAATACAATTCTCAAATCTATACACTTTGTCCCAGAAACTCTATACTAGACAGGAGATGGTATAGGTGTCACACACACACAACATATCTCTAGCTCTCTGTTTCATTCAACCATGGTAGAAAGTTTCAGTTCGCTTTTACCCATTTTTTTCTCTCTCTGTTTCCTTATTTCTGCATCTGACAGTGGATTGGGAATGATTTCTACCTTTTAAACTAAACCCAGGTAGACCTACTTCTAATCCAGGTAGACCTACTTCTAATCCAGGTAGACCTACTTCTAATCCAGGTAGACCTACTTCTAATCCACTAAAGAAAGACAAGAAAAACATAGATTTGATCATTTTGAGCATTTTTTAATTAATGAAATGCAACAGAAAGGCAATCAAATTAAGATAAATAATTTTGTTTTTTACACAGGGGAAATATTTTAGTCATATTTCCAACAATGACAGACAATTGTCACAAACTATATATCAACCCTACAAAGTAAGTCGTTTCCAGTTGGTCTCAAAACAGGTTGCGCAAAGATGATATCACTTCACCCAATGGGATGCTTAGAACTGAATCCAGTGTTTTTTTAAGAAAATACAGCTTTTAAAATATTGTTTAAAGACCTACAAAAAGTAATATAACATGGATGTTCACATTAGATTTATTTTAAGCTTTTGCGTCATAGTGTTACAGCAACAATGTTGTTTAAAAAAGTCAGTTCATGTATGTCTCATTTGAAAAGACATTAATGTTCTCCTTGTGAAAACCCCAACACTGAAACACAATCATCCCAGGCATGTATAACTGGCAGGAAAGGGTGGAAGGTGAAATAAAAATAAAAACAAAAAGACACATTTTTGGCAAAGCAGGAAGAAAAGTGACAAGATTAAGCACAATTTTGATTGGATCCTTAATCATTTTTTTAGACATTCCCCTCTTTTGATTGGCTCTGATTGTCCTTCACAGTCATGCGATGTCATATGGTTGTCATGGAGCCTTCAAGTGCAACAGCCAAGCTACGTGCAGGAAGATAAAGTTGCTGTGTTCCCATGGCAACATTGTGGTGAATGTTAAGCCATGTCCTATGCCAACAGGTAAGAGGGGAACCCAGGTGTACTACTTGAATACGATTGCAGGGATCCCCGAATTCAGATTTTATTGAATATTTTTATATTTCTTCATATTGCATTCTAATGTGATGAAACGAAACATAGATGCGCTTTGGTTTAGTATTTTTTTTTAGGCCAGATAAATAGCTACATAGATTTCCTCTAGGAACATATAGATATAGAACATCTAGCACTCTCTAGTCTGGACCTTTAAGGATCGCCGAATAGAAAAAACTCTTTCCAGTATTTCTAAAAACAAAGAAATCTAGATTTGAAACCCCCACAGGAGAATAAGCAACATTATAATAGACAATAAACCTAGAAGAACATTATACAAAACCAGACCAATGATGATGTGAACAAAAAAATCATTTTCCACTTTTCTTATAAAAACATCCCCCGTCACTAAATCCACCCTAACCACCAAAATGGGACTTGAACCCATCACCTGTCGCATATTTACAGCTTTACCCCTCATGGACCCCATCCCATCTCCACAACGTACTCAGTGCAGGAAGAGAAGAAGTCTAAAAGCTCCTCCCCCTAAGCCAAAATAACTATTCAACAGTCATTGAAAAAATAACAACGTAAAGAGCAACAAAGAGGAATATAGTTCTCTCTTCATGTATATTATATATGTATACTATGTCCAGTTGAATATTAAAGTCTTTATACATAATACTGTACAACACACAGAAATAGACAAATTATTCAGCTGTACCTGAATAGGAGGATATGAGAGGTATTGAAGTGTATGGCTTGACTGTAGAAATAATCATTCCTTTTTGACTTATTTTCTGTCTAGAGAAGAAGCGGTTAGTAAATCCATTGATATGTGAATATTCATAGATTTAGGTTTAGTAGGTTTACTTTTTGAGTGTTAAAGACTAGGGTTTCCATGGTGAGGTCTAGACTAGAGACCAACGCACGCACACACGCACGCACACACACACACACACACACACACACACACGCAAACACACACACGCAAACACACACGCAAACGCACTAAAGCACTATTTACTCTCAGCTGTTCAAGTACCAAATGCATCAATTACAACCACTCAGCACATACTCTCTCTCACACACACACTTCAGAACTACAGTGTTATTGGTCCTTTTGGGATTTCTCAATCCTGCCGTCATTCATTTATCATCAGAGCAGTGTAGCCGCCAGTGTAGTCGCGCTCTCGTGCGCTCTCGTGCGCTCTCGTGCGCTCTCGTTCTCTCTCGTTCTCTCTCGTTCTCTCTCGTTCTCTCTCGTTCTCTCTCTCGTTCTCTCTCTCGTTCTCTCTCTCGTTCTCTCTCTCGTTCTCTCTCTCGTTCTCTCTCTCGTTCTCTCTCTCGTTCTCTCTCTCGTTCTCTCTCTCGTTCTCTCTCTCGTTCTCTCTCTCTCTCTCTCTCTCTCTCTCTCTCTCTCTCTCTCTCTCTCTCTCTCTCTCTCTCTCTCTCTCTCTCTCTCTCTCTCTCTCTCTGTCTCTATTTTATGTCTTCTATATAACCCTTATTTAACCAGGTCTCTAGACTGACAAGTGAACACATCACATTCTCACTTACAGCAACAACCTAGTAAGAGTCACAGGAGTCTCTCTGACAAACTGCCTGAGAGTAAGTCTATGACAGTCTGACAAACTGCCTGAGAGTCAGTCTATGACAGTTTTTGACTCTATGACAGACAGTAAAACAACTCTTGGAGACAAGACGTAGCGAGGACACTGTCTGTCTGTTTCAGAAGGTCAGTAGAGTACTGTAGTCCCTCTTCAGATCACATTAGATCAGATGACTTCAGTGCTGCGGTCCAAAGTGCCGTTATCCCTTTTGCGTTTGGGATCGTCCACACCCAGTTAGGACCCAGAACCAAGATCCAGAACCAGTAGGAAGTAGAACCAAGGAAGGTCCTCGTTTCCAAACTCTTCTGGATTTGGACAGAACCATGCTTCACTGACACCAGCACCAGTAGCTGGATTCATCCTGGAGAGATGAGGCTGTCATCTTTAAGGCTTTGTTTTGTTTACACTCCATAGTTGTTGCTAGGGGACGATGGCCACGCCCTCGGCGCTAACCAGCTGGCCTGTGGTTGGCTCGTAGGTCCCTGCCAGGTAAAACAGATCCTGGGCCCCACCCCCTGGCTTTCGTCGGCAAATCAAGTGCTCGTAATCGGTGCGACTGAGCACCTGGCAGCGGTGGGAGATGGTCTGGACATCGTTCTCATCCTCATGGCTCGACTGGTACAAAGCATGCTGGGTAGCGGAGGGAAGAAGGAGACAGATGTTAAACACAGAGGTAAATAGAAGACTGAAAGATAAATGAACAGCCTATTCATTAATTACCCCAAAATTATTTAAGTAGATCAATTCTTGATCAACCCTTGATAAATTTGATCAAAAAGTTGATACATTTGATCAAAAAGTTAATCATGTTGTTGAATGATAATCCATCACACCTTTCCGTCATGGTGCCTCTTCCCCAGGCTTGTCTCCTCGGGATGGTAGAACCACTTGACCCTGACCACCATGCTGGAGGACCAGGACTCCCAGAGGCTCTCCACCCGCCCCACGTAGGGCAGCTGGGGCCGACCGGGGGACAGGAACACAGCACAGTCCCCCACATGCATTGTCTCACCACCACGCACAATCGCCTTGTAGAACAACTTACGGGCCTTACCCTTCAGACCCCGCCTCTGTAGGGGGAGAGAGAGGGGGGGGAGTTAGGAGGGAGTTCAGGTAAGGACAGGTAAGACCTTACTCAATAAGTAAATTCAGTAAGACCTCAGTCAATAAGTCAATAAGTCTGCTTCAGATTGTGTTCACCATTAAGGCTCCCACATGTGTCCTCTGACCTGTGTGGGATTTCCAGACCACTTCCACAGCTGGCGACCCGGCAGGAGGGCGGACATATTAGGATGGCAGATCGGTGACAACATCCTCTGCCTCTTTTCTGCTGGGTGGTCCTTGGGAGGTTTGGGCTGGCAGGCCGGGTTGTGTGTGTTGGGGGTCGGAGTGTGTGTGTTGAGAGACAGAGTGTGTGTGTTGGAGGCGGGTCCACCTCTCCTCTTGGTTTGGCTTTTGGATGCGCTGCTGCTACTATTGGTCCTCCCCTTTGATGTGTACTCCTTCCTGTCCTCTCCTCTATCACTTCCTCTCACCTTTGACTCCCCGGTGACGGACATGGCTGCCTTTGCAACGTAGGAGTGTGGTGTTGCCGAGGCGGGGCTTGGGTTGGGCTTTGTGGTGGGGTCAGGGGTTAAGGTGTTAGACGTCAAGCTCTGTTTGTGTTTGTGTTTCTGCTGCTGGAGCAGCGCTCGGCGGAGAAGGAGGGATGAAGATTCTTCTTCGTCAGAGGAGTAGGAGGAGTCGGAAGAACAGAGAGAGGAAGAAGAGAGGGAGCCAGAAGAGGAGGAAGAGGAAGAGGACGAGGAGCAAACAGAGAGACGTGAGAGGAAACGTCCTGCGCCCGCAGCTGCTGCTCTCCTCCGAGCTACGTCTTCATCTCCATCATCATCATCATCATCATCATCATCATCATCATCATCATCATCATCATCATCATCTTCATCCAGCTCAGAGTAAGAGCTAGGGCAGTCACTGGGGCAGTCCAGAGTACCAAACTCTCCCCCCAGACCCGCTAAACCAGACGAGGGGAGCCCCTTTCTGAGGGCTGGTGCCCCCTTCAGGAGCAGCTCAGACTTGGACATTCCACTCTCTCCTCTTCTTTCTCCTTTATTTCTGTCTTTCACCACCAGGGCAGGGTGGATATACCTGAGAGGTGCCCCCTCCTTCACCACCAGGGCAGGGTGGATGTACCTGAGAGGTGCCCCCTCCGCCCCTGCAGATGGACCCTTTTGCCCCCTGCCGCCCCCCAAACGCAGTAGAGCTTTCCCATTCTTTGTTTTGGGCGAGGTCACGCCCTCGTGGTCCAGCTTCACCAGGAACTGTTTTCTGTACCTGTCACTCGACTTCCTGTTGGAGGGTGCCGTTGTCATGGCGACAGAGTCACTTAGCACCAGGGGCGTTACCGAGGTAACAGGCCGGTGGGTTCCGCTTCTGAAGGCTCCAGCGTAACTGTTGGCGATGCTACTGAAAGAGTCAACCTCAAAGGGGGAACTAAAGATGCCCTTGAGGGGTGTGGGAGGGGTGAGGGGGTGTGTGGCTGGGCGGTGGAACACCCCCAGGTCTCGCTTGCGACCCACTCGGTGGGTTTTACGGGACGTCCCGTTAAACAGGAAGAAGTCCGCTGGAAGTCTCTTCGCTGGCCAGCTTATCGAGGAAGTGTTGCCCCCGGTTACTCTCTCTGACGATGTCGTGGCTGAACTATTGGCCTCTGGCTTGACCTTCTTTGGTCGTCCAACTGGAAGAATAAACAGAATAAAGAGAGAAAAAAAGGGAGATAGAGAGACAGAAAGAAATAAAGGGAAAGAAAGAAGAAGAGAGATTTATAAACAAGATGTATGTACCTAACCTTCCTTTAAACCAAGTCAAAGAGAACAAATGATTTGTAACTATAAATTACAGCCCTTACTTTGGAACTGGAGACACCTTGTCACATTTAGTCTGTGTTGAGTTGTGGGAATGCTGTTTGACTGGAGGGCATTCAGATCAGTGACAGTTGGAACAGTGATGACGTTAGGCAGGTGGACAGAGATTCCATAGAGAGGGAAGAAGTTGTGTGATAAAATCATATTCTATATGTGTGTTATATACACTACATGACCAGAAGTATGTGGACACCTGCTCATTGAACATCTCAGTCCATAGGCATTAATATGGAGTTGGTCCCCCCTTGGCTGATATAACAGCCTCCACTCTTCTGGGAAGGCTTTCCACTAGATGTTGGAACATTGCTGCGGGGACTTGCTTCCATTCAGCCACAAGAGCATTAGTGAGGTTGGGCACTGATGTTGGGTGATTAGGCCCGGCTCGCAGTCGGTGTTCCAATTAATCCCAAAGGTATTCGATGGAGTTGAGGTCAGGGCTCTGTGCAGGGAAGTAAATTTCTTCCACCCCGATCTCAACAAACCATTTCTGTATGGACCTCGCTTTGTGCACAGGGGCATTGTCATGCTGAAACAGGAAAGGGCCTTCCCCAAACTGTTGCTACAAAGTTGGCAGCACAGAATCATCTAGAATGTCATTGTATGATGTAGCGTTAAGATTTCCCTTCACTGGAACTAAGGGGCCTAGCCTGAACCATGAAAAACAGCCCCAGACCATTATTCCTCCTCCACCAAACTTTAGAGTTGGCACTATGGTAGCGTTCTCCTGGCATCCGCCAAACCCAGATTTGTCCGTCAGACTGCCAGATGGTGAAGCATGATTAATCACTCCAGAGAACGCTTTCCACTGCTCCAGAGTCCAATGGTGGCGAGCTTTCAACGCTCCAGACGACGCTTGGCATTGCGCATTGTTGCTCCCAAAATTAATCTCCCGGCAAACAGTTATTGTGCTGATGATGCTTCCAGAGGCAGTTTGGAACTCGGTAGTGAGTGTTGCAACCGAGGACAGACGATTAATACACGCTACGCGCTTCAGCACTCGGCGGTCCTGTTCTGTGAGCTTGTGTGGCCTGCCACTTCGCAGCTGAGCCATTGTTGCTCCTAGACGTTTCCACTTCACAATAACAACACTTACAGTTGATCGGGGCAGCTCTAGCAGGGCAGAAATTGACAAACTGACTTGTTGGAAAGGTGGTATCCTATGATGGTGCCACGTTGAAAGTCACTGAGCTCTTCAGTAAGGCCATTCTACTGCCAATGTTTTTGCATGGCTGTGTGCTCGATTTTATACACTTGTCAGCAACGGGTGTGGCTGAAATAGCCAAATACACTAATTTGAAGGGGTGCCCACATACTTTTGCATATATAGTGTATGATTAAAGATGGTCTGACTAGTAAGTTGGCCAGGCGGGCCTCTGAAGCAGTTTGCCTTAATTTTTTTAGTTCAGTTCCACTTTCCCACAAGCAAAATTAAAAGTTCTGAACTGGTTTGAACCAAAAGAAAGTACCGGTTTATATTGTTCCTTTCTGCCCCTTTCTTAACCTAAGAAATCTACAGTTTTTTTACATTTAGGTTATTCCATTTTTTTATTTCACCTTTATTTAACCAGGTAGGCAAATTGAGAACACGTTCTCATTTACAATTGCGACCTGGCCAAGATAAAGCAAAGCAGTTCGACACATACAACAACACAGTTACACATGGAGTAAAACAAACATACAGTCAATAATACAGTGAAAAATAGGTCTATATACAATATGAGCAAGTGAGGTGAGATAAGGGAGGTGAAGGCAAACAAAATATATATATAAATAAATAAAAATATAAAAAGGCCATGGTGGCGAAGTAAATACAATATAGCAAGTAAAAAAAAAACACTGGAATGGTTGGTTTGCAGTGGAAGAAGGTGCAAAGTAGAGATAGAAATAATGGGGTGCAAAGGAGCAAAATAAATAAATACAGTAGGTAAAGAGGTAGTTGCTTGGGCTAAATTATAGATGGGCTATGTACAGGTGCAGTAATCTATGAGCTGCTCTGACAGCTGGTGCTTAAAGCTAGTGAGGGAGATAAGTGTTTCAGAGATTTTTGTAGTTCGTTCCAGTCATTGGCAGCAGAGAACTGGAAGGGGAGACGGCCAAAGGAAGAATTGGTTTTGGGGGTGACCAGAGAGATATACCTGCTGGAGCGCGTGCTACGGGTGGGCGTTGCTATGGTGACCAGCGAGCTGAGATAAGGGGGGACTTTACCTAGCAGGGTCTTGTAGATGACCTGGAGCCAGTGGGTTTGGCGACGAGTGTGAAGCGAGGGCCAGCCAACGAGAGCGTACAGGTCGCAGTGGTGGGTAGTATATGGGGCTTTGGTGACAAAACGGATGGCACTGTGATAGACTGCATCCAATTTATTGAGTAGGGTTTTGGAGGCTATTTTGTAAATGACATCACCGAAGTCGAGGATTGGTAGGATGGTCAGTTTTACAAGGGTATGTTTGGCAGCATGAGTGAAGGATGCTTTGTTGCGGAATAGGAAGCCGATTCTAGATTTAACTTTGGATTGGAGATGCTTGATGTGAGTCTGGAAGGAGAGTTTACAGTCTAACCAGACACCTAGGTATTTGTAGTTGTCCACATATTCTAAGTCAGAGCCATCCAGAGTAGTGATGTTGGACAGGCGGGCAGGTGCAGGCAGCGATCGGTTGAAGAGCATGCATTTAGTTTTACTTGTATTTAAGAGCAATTGGAGGCCACGGAAGGAGAGTTGTATGGCATTGAAGCTCGCCTGGAGGGTTGTTAACACAGTGTCAAAAGAAGGGCCAGAAGTATACAGAATAGTGTCGTCTGCGTAGAGGTGGATCAGAGACTAACCAGCAGCAAGAGCGACATCATTGATGTATACAGAGAAGAGAGTCGGTCCAAGAATTGAACCCTGTGGCACCCCCATAGAGACTTGCCAGAGGTCCGGACAACAGACCCTCCGTTTTGACACACTGAACTCGATCAGAGAAGTAGTTGGTGAACCAGGCGAGGCAATCATTAGAGAAACCAAGGCTGTCGAGTCTGCCGATGAGGATGTGGTGATTGACAGAGTCAAAAGCCTTGGCCAGGTCAATGAATATGGCTGCACAGTACTGTTTCCTATCGATAGCGGTTAAGATATCGTTTATGACCTTGAGCGTGGCTGAGGTGCACCCATGACCAGCTCTGAAACCAGATTGCATAGCGGAGAAGGTATGGTGGGATTCGAGATGGTCGGTTATCTGTTTGTTGACTTGGCTTTCGAAGACCTTAGAAAGGCAGGGTAGGATAGATATAGGTCCCTTTGAAGAGGGGGATAACCGCAGCTGCTTTCCAATCTTTGGGAATCTCAGACGACACGAAAGAGAGGTTGAAAAGGCTGGTAATAGGGGTGGCAACAATTTCAGCAGATAGTTTTAGAAAGAAAGGGTCCAGATTATCTAGCCCGGCTGATTTGTAAGGGTCCAGATTTTGCAGCTCTTTCAGAACATCAGCTGACTGTATTTGGGAGAAAGAGAAATGGGGAAGGCTTGGGCGAGTAGCAGAGGGGAGGGCAGTGCTGTTGACCGGGGTAGGGGTAGCCAGGTGGAAAGCATGGCCAGCCGTAGAAAAATGCTTATTGAAATTCTCAATTATAGTGGATTTGTCGGTGGTGACAGTATTTCCTATCTTCAGTGCAGTTGGAAGCTGGGAGGAGGTGTTCTTATTCTCCATGGACTTTACAGTGTCCCAGAACTTTTTTGAGTTTGTGTTGCAGGAAGCAAATTTCTGCTTGAAAAAGCTAGCCTTGGCTTTTCTAACTGCCTGTGTATACTGGTTTCTAGCTTCCCTGAAAAGTTGCATATCACGGGGGCTGTTCGATGCTAATGCAGAACGCCATAGGATGTTTTTCTGTTGGTTAAGGGCAGTCAGGTCAGGAGAGAACCAAGGGCTATATCTGTTCCTGGTTCTAAATTTCTTGAATGGGGCATGCTTATTCAAGATGGTGAGGAAGGCAATTTTAAAAAAATATCCAGGCATCCTCTACTGACGGGATGAGATCAATATCCTTCCAGGATACCTCGGCTAGGTCGATTAGAAAGGCCTGCTCGCTGAAGTGTTTCAGGGAGCGTTTGACAGTGATGGGTGGAGGTCGTTTGATCGCTGACCCATTACGGATACAGGCAATGAGGCAGTGATCGCTGAGATCTTGGTTGAAAACAGCAGAGGTGTATTTGGAGGGCAAGTTGGTTAGGATGATGTCTATGAGGGTACCCGTGTTTACGGAATTGGGGTGATACCTGGTAGGTTCATTGATAATTTGTGTGAGATTGAGGGCATCAAGCTTAGATTGTAGGATGGCTGGGGTGTTAAGCATGTTCCAATTTAGGTCGCCTAGCAGCACAAGCTCTGAAGATAGATGGGGGGCAATCAGTTCACATATGGTGTCCAGAGCACAGCTGGGGGCAGAGGGTGGTCTATAGCAGGCGGCAACAGTGAGAGACTTGTTTTTAGAGAGGTGGATTTTTAAAAGTATGAGTTCAAATTGTTTCGGAACAGACCTGGATAGTAAAACAGAACTCTGCAGGCAATCCTTGCAGTAGATTGCAACACCGCCCCCTTTGGCCGTTCTATCTTGTCTGAAAATCTTGTAGTTAGGGATGAAAATGTCAGAATTTTTGGTGGTCTTCCTAAGCCAGGATTCAGACACGGCTAAAACATCTGGGTTGGCAGAGTGTGCTAAAGCAGTGAACAAAACAAATTTAGGGAGGAGGCTTCTAATGTTAACATGCATGAAACCAAGGCTATTGCGGTTACAGAAGTCATCAAAAGAGAGCGCCTGGGGAATAGGAGTGGAGCTAGGTACTGCAGGGCCTGGATTCACCTCTACATCACCAGAGGAACAGAGGAGGAGTAGGATAAGGGTACGGCTAAAAGCTATGAGAATTGGTCGTTTAGAACGTCTAGAACAGAGCGTAAAAGGAAGTTTCTGGGGGCGATGAAATAGCTTCAAGGAATAATGTACAGACAAAGGTATGGTAGGATGTGAATACAGTGGAGGTAAACCTAGGTAATGAGTGATGATGAGAGAGATATTGTCTCTAGAAAACTCATTGAAACCAGGTGATGTCATCGCATATGTGGGTGGTGGAACTGAGAGGTTGGATATATAGTGAGCAGGGCTAGAGGCTCTACAGTGAAATAAGCCAATAAACACTAACCAGAACAGCAATGGACAAGGCATATTTACATTAAGGAGAGGCATGCTTAATCGAGTGATCATAAGGGTCCAGTGAGTAGAGGTTGGTTGGGGTCACGGCGATCCAGACAGCTGGCCGGGTAGCTGGCTATCGGTAGCAAGATGACATAGGATGGAGGTCTGTTTTTTTATTTTTTTATTATTATGTTTTTCGTTTTTTTTGTCACCTCGTTCGTTTCCGTCGGTAGATTAGTGGGGTTCCGTGTGGTAGAGGGGATCGATCCAATTGGCAAAATAGATATAGTGACCCAAGAAAAAAAAGAAAAAAATTGGCCGGTATATTTATTTAGATAGCAGCCGATAAGACCGCTAATAATTAGCAGATGGGTATTCAGAAACGTCGCAATGGAAAAGCCTGTTGAAACCACCTCGGACAATTACGTCGGCAGACCAGTCGTGATGGATCGGCGGGGCTCCGTGTCGGCAATAAAGGGTCCAGTCCAATTGGCAAAAGAGGTATTGTAGCCCAAGAATTCGCTGGTAGACCTCTTCGGCTAGCCGGCAGATGGGCCTAGCTCGAGGCTAGCTCAAGGCTAACTGGTGCTTGTTTCGGGACAGAGGTATTAGCCAGTAGTAGCCACTTGGTTGCAGCTAGCTAGCGACGATGATCCGGTGTAATTGTCCAGAGCTTGCGTCAGGAATCCGGTGATGTGGTAGAGAAAAAGCAGTCCTATATTCTCTGGGTTGATATCACGCCTGCAGACTGGCAGGTATTGGCCCGAGCTGAAGCTGGCTGGTGTCCGAGTTAAGGGTGAAGACCGCAGCAGTGGCTAACTGACTACTAGCTAGTAGCTAGTTATCTGGCTAGCTTCTGATTGGGGTTACGGTTCTAAAGTATAAAAAAAATAGCAGATCCGTACCACATTGGGTGAGGCGGGTTGCGTGAATGTACATTCAGTTCCAAGATGGAAAGTGAAATTAAAATATATACGAAATGTATACAAAAAATACGAGGACTATTTACGCGGGACAAGACGGGACAAGACAAACATACGTCCGACTGCTACACCATCTTGGAAATTACTTCACCAATCATTGCGGATAGAGCAGGCAAGCTAATTGTTCACATGCCTGATGGACAGACAAGTGTAGCCTATGGCGCAAGATGCACTGACATTTTGCATGTGGGGAGAGAGTGAGTGAGGGTAAAGGAGGAGGCTTGAAGCGCTGGGCATCTTGTTATGACATGCATTATCTGAATTAGGTCCACAGAATTATACCTAGGAGGAGCGGCTTCTATGAAGCAAACTTTGAATGTCCTGTGAGCTAGTTAGGTAAAAAGCATGTGTGTGCAGAGCAGCACCAGAATTAAAAACATGTCTTACCTTTTTGTAATTAACAAATGGTCTATAGTGTCCTTAACTAGCATCCATTCTTTTCTAGCTAATAAAAAATCTCTCTCCTATCTTCTGAATCATGATTTTAATGTCAGTACAGTAGCCTCTGCTTCAGAGGGGGAGGGGCCAGTGGTGGAAAAAGTACCCCATTGTCATACTTGAGTAAAAATAAAGATACCTTGGTATAAAATGACTCAAATAAAGGTGAAAGTAAGCCAGTAAAATACTACTTGAGTAAAAGTCTAAAAGTATTTGGTTTTAAATATACTTTAGTATCAAAAGTAAATGTAATTGCAAAAATATTTTAAAATTGATCATATTAATAAGCAAACCAGACAGCAAAATTGTCGTGTTTTTTAAAATTACGGATCGCTAGGGGCACACTCCAACACGCAGACATCATTTACAAACGAAGCATGTGTGTTTAGTGAGTCCGCCAGATCAAAGGCAGTAGGGATGACCAGGGATGTTCTCTTGATGATTGTGGGAATTGGACAATTTTCCAGTCCTGCTAAGCATGTCAAGGAAAATGTATGAAGTAAAAAGTACATGATTTTCTTTAGGATGTAGTGAAAAAAAGTAGTTGTCAAAAAATGTGAATAGTAAAGTAAAGTACAGATACCCCCAAAACAATTTAAGTAGTACCTTCAATTATTTTGACTTAAGTTCTTTACACCACTGGGAGTGGCTACAGTAGCATATGCTTCAGAGGGGGAGGGGCAGGAAGCCTAAACACACACACACTGGCAAAGATTTTCAGCTGGCAGGCAGTCAAACACTGGAATACGTTTCTGAGTGAGGGCTTTGGCATAGGAGCTTAGATGCGTTTTTTTATGGGACTAGAAAATATGCCTGGAACCGGTTCCCATGCTTTTAAAATAACGGTTCAGTTACAGAACAGTATGGATCACTTTTGTTCCAGGTTCCATTTCTGTCCTTCAAAAATTTGGTTATTTTCTGGTTTTCGGTTCTGTTCCCTGAACCGTTTCCAACCCCTCAGGTGGTGGTATCTACAATATGCTTATCTCACTGGTGCTGCTCTGGTGCTGTTGGCCTCAGTCTCAAACAAAAGGGAGAAACCATCTAATACGGTGAACTTATGCTCTGAGCCATTACCTGGTCTCCTCTCCTGGCTCCTTCCTTCTGCCTCTTCATTGTTTGGTCTCTCTGTGGGCTTGTCTCTACTGTCCTGGGTGGAGCTTCTGCGACCACAACGTCCAGTTGAGAGCAAGGCTAGAGAAGGCTCCGCACCTGAGTAAGTGAGAGAGAGAGAGTGAGAGAGAGAGAGAGAGAGAGAGAAGTAGGGCAAAACAGACATAGAGAATGAATCTCTCAACACAGAGAATGAATCCCTCAGAGTCTGGATCTAATGTTGACAGACCATGTCTTTACCCTCCAGGAATGTATACTCTGTGTGTGTGTGTGTGTCAGTTTGTGTGTGCGTGTGCGTGCGTGTGCGTGCGTGCGTGTGTGTGTGTGGTGTGTGTGTGTGTGCAGTATACTCACAGTGTATCTGGTACCCATTGGGCAGCAGGCGTATGTTGGGTAGGGAAATCCTTCCTCTGTCTCCATCATCAAACTCCACCATCACACTGCCCTTCTCCTCCTCGCCCGGAACCCCTCTGTGGACGTTTCCAGGGTAGAGACAACGGGAGCGTTCGCTCCAGTAGGCACACACACGTGTCCCAGCAGTCAGGATGGCCTCTGTCTGTGGCCGCACTTCCAACACCGCTTCTTGTAATATCTGTTCTAGAGAGTAGATTCTAGGCCTGTTCCCTCTCTCCCCCTCGATCACTACACGGAATCTAGGAGAGGGAGATTGTATTAAATGTATTACAAGTCATTCAGCCAATCCTTTGTATCAACATGCCTATCTATGATTAAGCAGGCCATATGAGTTGGTGTCAGTAGGTGTCAGTAGGTGTCAGTGCCTTACATGTCAGGCAGGTCCAGAGTGTGTAGTCGGGCAGCATACAGCAGCTCATCCTCCTTAGATATCAACACCTTCAGACCATCCACCAGCATTTCCCTGCTCAGCACACAGTTAAGTACTGCTGCAGAGAGAGAGAGCAAGAAGGAGAGAGAGAAAATATGAACATTTAGCCTGGTATGTGACCCTGTGAGACTGTGGTGTGTGTGTGTGTGTGTGTATTCTCACCTGGTTCTCTGTGTGTGTGAGGTGTATGCTCCATGTCTTCCTCCTCCCCCTCAGAGAAGCTGCTCTCCTCGTCCAATCGGAATCCTTCATCAGCCGCAAAGCTCTCCAGAAGCCGGCTCACTGCACGCCCCTTAGCCTGCAACAGGAAACAGGAAATGACATCATTAGAATATATATCTCTTTAAACTCCTTTTAATTATTTTTTTATTTTTATGTAATCGTTATTTAACTAGGCAAGTAAGTTAAGAACAAATTCTTATTCACAATGACGGTCTACACCGGCCAAACCTGGACAACAATGGGCCAGTTGCGCACCGCCCTATAGGACTCCCAATCACAGCCGGTTGGGATACAGCCTGGATTCAAACCAGGGTGTCTGTAGTGACGCTTCTAGCACTGAGATGCAGTGTCTTAGACCGCTGCGCCACTCAGGAGCACCAAACCAGTGATCACCCTCCCAGGTCCTGGACAGCTACAGGGTGTGCAAGCTTTATTTCCATCACAGCACTAATTCAAATTATGCTCATCAATGAATCTGGTGTTTTAGTGCAGGCCTAGAACAAAAGCATGTAATCTTTTCCATACATTGCTGCCAGAACTACCCCTTTCTTTCAACACACATGAACACTGACGCACACACACACACACACACACACACACACACACACACACACACACACACACACACACACACACACACACACTAGTGCTGAGTGATTCATTTCTGTTTTTTTTTTTTTTTAAACAACTAATTGACCAATTATTTTTAGTTAATTTAGTTTTATTTATTTTTTGAGCTAAATGTGCACATTACACAGTGTCTCTAGAGATAAATCCGATCCAGCCTGAATTGTGCGATGTAGTAGGGAGTTGTAGTTTAAAACAGACCAATATTCTACATAGTTTAGTGCAGAAAACGTGGTAACTAACTACAATGACCATAATCCATTGCGTATCTACTTGTCCGGTCTGTGTTTCTTTTACGCCTGCTCTGGAAGAGAGAAGAATGAGCGATCTGAGCTGATATAGAGAGCAGCTGTTGCTTCGCGAGGTATCTCAACCTGAAAATACATGATCTAAGTGATTGATAGATGGTATTCAGCAGTCATAAAAGTATGCCTTATTTACATTGAAGAACTACTAAAATAGTGATTTTGTCAGACAGCATACGGTAGGGAGCAGCTCTATAGAGATGAGATGATGACTTGGAATGAAATAATAAAGTCATCAAATAAAACAAATGTAATATACACAACAACTGTAATGTTTTATTAATGTAAAGTAATGTGAATAAGTGATGGTTAATAAGTGATAAACAGTAATGGCAGTCACTACCATCATGGGACATGAATAAATAGTTTTATTCTGTCTTGTTACAGCAGTCAACCCAAATAATGCATATTGCATTTAATGTTTACATTTTTTTTGATAATAATAGAACCGAAATCGAACAGACTTCAAAAAGTACAGCACTAACGACACACACACACACACACACACACACACACACACACACACACACTGTTACGTTCCCCAGTTTCTGTGTTCTGTTTGTATTTGAGTGTGTGTTTCAGGAGATGGCTTCCTGAAGTACTCCCCAACCAGCTGATTGGTCAACCCCAGGCTAATTGGTGATTGGAGCTGACCCCGCCCCCTCGTCAAGAAGCAGCTGACTCTAATCACCATTTCCACCTGAAGATAAAAGCCAGTGTTCTGCCCAAGAGAGTGAAGATTAAGGGAGAGAGAGAAGATGAGATTTGGAGTAGAGATTTGGAGATTGTGATATAGTGTGGGTTGTGTATCAGAAAGTGTGGTATGTACTGTTGTTGTTGGTAGCAGTTTTTCTATGTCCTGTGTTTGAGTGTTTGTGAAATCATTAATAATTACTCTGTTTCATGTGTTCCCAGGGGGGAAGGAGAAGGCACTTTGGGAGTGCTTAGGCAAGAGGCCCGCGGGCATACATATACCCGTAGCATATTTACTGTCTAGGCACACTAGGTAAGACCTGGGCGGACCACCCCCTGTATTTTGGTTAGGGCACCAGACGGTGCTAAGTTAGGTAAGTTAAGTGGGTAGGCAGGTTAGATAGGAGAGGGGGAACTTTGATATTTACTTTCTTTGCTTTGGTTCCGTCCAGCCCCTTTTCCCCATATTACCGTGTAAGAAAATAAATCCAAGTAAACGGTAAAATCTGCTGTTGTGTCATCCTTGCTCGCACCTACAGTCCATACCTCTTGCACTTCAGAGAGTTGAGTTGTAGCAGGGAGTTGCGTTCCCTCTTCTCAGAGGCGTGCGTAACACACACACACACTGTCCTATTCTGGTTTGAGCTGGTTTCTTAATGATGAATGATGGCTGATGATGGAGCTGCAAAATCAGCCTGTTTGACAGGAATTCTGCCTGTATCTGGTCTTTCCAAAGAGTGTGTGTGTGTGTGTATGTTTAGTGTGTGTGTGTGTGTGTGTCAGTGCCTCATCGCTGTTGTCACCAGAACACACTCAGCTGGTGTTTAGTCCCACCTCAGGGCTGTTCTCACCATAACACACTCAGCTGGTGTTTAGTCCCATCTCAGGGTTGTTCTCACCAGAACACACTCAGCTGGTGTTTAGTCCCACCTCAGGGCTGTTCTCACCATAACACACTCGGCTGGTGTTTAGTCCCATCTCAGGGTTGTTCTCACCATAACACACTCAGCTGGTGTTTAGTCCCACCTCAGGGCTGTTCTCAACCGGAACACACTAGGCTGGTGTTTAGTCCCACCTCAGGGCTGTTCTCACCAGAACACACTAGGCTGGTGTTTATTCGCACCTCAGGGCTGTTCTCACCAGAACACACTCGGCTGGTGTTTAGTCCCACCTCAGGGTTGTTCTCACCATAACACACTGGGCTGGGGTTTAGTCGCACCTCAGGGCTGTTCTCACCAGAACACACTAGACTGGGGTTTAGTCCCACCTCAGGGCTGTTCTCACCATAACACACTCGGCTGGTGTTTAGTCCCATCTCAGGGTTGTTCTCACCATAACACACTAGGCTGGGGTTTAGTCCCACCTCAGGGCTGTTCTCACCAGAACACACTAGGCTGGTGTTTAGTCCCACCTCAGGGCTGTTCTCAACCAGAACACACTAGACTGGGGTTTAGTCCCACATCAGGGCTGTTCTCACCAGAACACATTAACCTGGGGTTTAGTCCCACCTCAGGGCTGTTCTCACCAGAACACACTAGGCTGGGGTTTAGTCCCACCTCAGGGCTGTTCTCACCAGAACACACTAGGCTGGGGTTTAGTCCCACCTCAGGGCTGTACTCACCAGAACACACTAGGCTGGTGTTTAGTCCCAACTCAGGGCTATTCTCACCAGAACACACTAGGCTGGGGTTTAGTCCCACCTCAGGGCTGTTCTCACCAGAACACACTAGGCTGGGGTTTAGTCCCAACACAGGGCTGTTCTCACCAGCACACACTAGGCTGGGGTTTAATCCCACCTCAGGGCTGTTCTCACCAGCACACACTAGGCCGGGGTTTAGTCCCAACACAGGGCTGTTCTCACCAGAACACACTAGACTGGAGTAAAGGCAACTCACACACGTCATCGGTCTTATTCATCAGCTGACTGATTCACGGTTGTTTTAAACTGATCCACCCATGCAGAGTTAGCTAATATTCCTTTGGTAAGATAGGTCACGCCATAGCGTCAGCCTTTTATGTGTGCTGGCAAGGAAACTTGCCAAAAGCACATTTCTATTACCTTTCCAGTTAGGTTATACATAGCTTCTCATCATTCCTCCAACTGCCTAACATCATCACTGTTCCAACTGCCTAACATCATCACTGTTCCAACTGCCTAACATCATCACTGTTCCAACTGCCTAACATCATCACTGTTCCAACTGCCTAACATCATCACTGTTCCAACTGACTAACATCATCACTGTTCCAACTGCCTAACATCATCTCTGTTCCAACTGCCTAACATCATCACTGTTACAACTGCCTAACATCATATCTGTTCCAACTGCCTAACATCATCTCTGTTCCAACTGCCTAACATCACATCTGTTCCAACTGCTTAACATCATCTCTGTTACAACTGCATCAGATCATATCTGTTCCAACTGCCTAACATCATCACTGTTCCAACTGCCTAACATCATCACTGTTCCAACTGCCTAACATCATCTCTGTTCCAACTGCCTAACATCATCACTGTTCCAACTGCCTAACATCATCACTGTTCCAACTGCCTAACATAATCTCTGTTCCAACTGCCTAACATCATCTCTGTTCCAAATGCCTAACATCATCTCTGTTACAACTGCCTAACATCATCTCTATTCCAACTGCCTAACATCATCACTGTTCCAACTGCCTAACATCATCTCTGTTCCAACTGCCTAACATCATCTCTGTTCCAACTGCCTAACATCATCTCTGTTCCAAATGCCTAACATCATCTCTGTTCCAACTGCCTAACATCATCTCTGTTCCAACTGCCTAAACTCATATCTGTTCCAACTGCCTAACATCATCTCTGATCCAACTGCCTAACATCATCACTGTTCCAACTGCCTAACATCATCACTGTTCCAACTACCTAACATAATCACTGTTCCAACTGCCTAACATCATATCTGTTCCAACTGCCTAACATCATCTCTGTTCCAACTGCCTAACATCATCACTGTTCCAACTGCCTAACATCATCACTGTTCCAACTGCCTAACATCATCACTGTTCCAACTGCCTAACATCATCACTGTTCCAACTGTCTAACATCATCACTGTTCCAACTACCTAACATCATCTCTGTTCCAACTGCCTAACATCATCACTGTTCCAACTACCTAACATCATCACTGATCCAACTACCTAACATCATCACTGTTCCAACTACCTAACATCATCACTGTTCCAACTGCCTAACATCATCACTGTAACAACTACCTAACATCATCACTGTTCCAACTACCTAACATCATCACTGTTCCAACTGCCTAACATCATCACTGTTCCAACTGCCTAACATCATCACTGTTCCAACTACCTAACATCATCACTGTTCCAACTACCTAACATCATCACTGTTCCAACTGCCTAACATCATCACTGTTCCAACTGCCTAACATCATCACTGTTCCAACTGCCTAACATCATCACTGTTCCAACTACCTAACATCATCACTGTTCCAACTGCCTAACATCATCACTGTTCCAACTACCTAACATCATCTCTGTTCCAACTGCATAACATCATCACTGTTCCAACTGCCTAACATCATCACTGTTCCAACTGCCTAACATCATCTGTTCCAACTGCCTAACATCATCACTGTTCCAACTGCCTAACATCATCACTGTTCAAACTGCCTAACATCATCACTGTTCCAACTGCCTAACATCATCACTGTTCCAACTGCCTAACGTCATCACTGTTTCAACTACCTAACATCATCTCTGTTCCAACTGCCTAACATCATCACTGTTCCAACTGCCTAACATCATCACTGTTCCAACTGCCTAACATCATCACTGTTCCAACTGCCTAACATATTCTCTGTTACAACTGCCTAACATCATCACTGTTCCAACTGCCTAACATATTCTCTGTTACAACTGCCTACATCATCTCTGTTACAACTGCCTAACATCATCTCTGTTACAACTGCCTAACATCATCTCTGTTCCAACTGCCTAACATCATCACTGTTCCAACTGCCTAACATCATCTCTGTTACAACTGCCTAACATCATCACTGTTCCAACTGCCTAACATCATCACTGTTACAACTGCCTAACATATTCTCTGTTCCAACTGCCTAACATCATCACTGTTCCAACTGCCTAACATCATCACTGTTACAACTGCCTAACATCATCTCTGTTCCAACTGCCTAACATCATCACTGTTCCAACTGCCTAACATCATCTCTGTTACAACTGCCTAACATCATCTCTGTTACAACTGCCTAACATCATCACTGTTCCAACTGCCTAACATCATATCTGTTCCAACTGCCTAACATCATATCTGTTCCAACTGCCTAACATCATATCTGTTCCAACTGCCTAACATCATATCTGTTCCAACTGCCTAACATCATCTCTGTTACTACTTCCTAACATCATCACTGTTCCAACTGCCTAACATATTCTCTGTTACAACTGCCTAACATCATCACTGTTCGAACTGCCTAACATATTCTCTGTTCCAACTGCCTAACATGATCTCTGTTCCAACTGCCTAACATCATATCTGTTCCAACTGCCTAGCATCATATCTGTTCCAACTGCCTAACATCATCACTGTTCCAACTGCCTAACATCATCACTGTTACAACTGCCTAACATCATCTCTGTTCCAATTGCCTAACATCATATCTGTTACAACTGCCTAACATCATATCTGTTCCAACTGCCTAACATCATATCTGTTACAACTGCCTAACATCATCTCTGTTCCAACTGCCTAACATCATCACTGTTCCAACTGCCTAACATCATCACTGTTCCAACTGCCTAACATCATCACTGTTACAACTGCCTAACATATTCTATGTTACAACTGCCTAACATCATCACTGTTTAAACTGCCTAACATCACCACTGTTACAACAGCCTAACATCATCACTGTTACAACTGCCTAACATCATCTCTGTTACAACTGCCTAACATCATCTCTGTTACAACTGCCTAACATATTCTCTGTTACAACTGCCTGACATCATCACTGTTCCAACTGCCTAACATATTCTCTGTTACAACTGCCTACATCATATCTGTTCCAACTGCCTAACATCATCACTGTTCCAACTGCCTAATATCATCTCTGTTCCAACTGCCTAACATCATTTCTGTTCCAACTGCCTAACATCATCACTGTTACAACTGCCTAACATCATCACTGTTACAACTGCCTAGCACCATCTCTGTTCCAACTGCCTAACATCATCACTGTTACAACTGCCTAACATCATCTCTATTCCAACTGCCTAACATCATCTCTGTTCCAACTGCCTAACATCATCTCTGTTCCAACTGCCTAACATCATCACTGTTTCAACTGCCTAACATCATCTCTGTTCCAACTGCCTAACATCATCACTGTTCCAACTGCCTAACATCATCACTGTTCCAACTGCCTAACATCATCTCTGTTCCAACTGCCTAACATCATATCTGTTCCAACTGCCTAACATCATCACTGTTCCAACTGCCTAACATCATATTTGTTCCAACTGCCTAACATCATCACTATTCCAACTGCCTAACATCATATCTGTTCCAACTGCCTAACATCATCACTGTTCCAACTGCCTAACATCATCACTGTTCCAACTGCCTAACATCATCACTGTTCCAACTGCCTAACATCATCACTGTTCCAACTGCCTAACATCATCTCTGTTACAACTGCCTAACATCATATCTGTTCCAACTGCCTAACATCATATATGTTCCAACTGCCTAACATCACCACTGTTCCAACTGCCTAACATCATCACTGTTACAACTGCCTAACATATTCTCTGTTACAACTGCCTACATCAAATCTGTTCCAACTGCCTAACATCATCACTGTTCCAACTGCCTAACATCATCTATGTTCCAACTGCCTAACATCATCTCTGTTCCAACTGCCTAACATCATCACTGTTACAACTGCCTAACATCATCTCTGTTCCAACTGCCTAACATAATCACTGTTCCAACTGCCTAACATCATCTCTGTTCCAACTGCCTTACATCATCTCTGTTCCAACTGCCCTTCATCATCACTGTTCCAACTGCCTAACATCATCACTGTTACAACTGCCTAACATCATCTCTGTTACAACTGCCTAACATATTCTGTTACAACTGCCTGACATCATCACTGTTCCAACTGCCTAACATATTCTCTGTTACAACTGCCTACATCATATCTGTTCCAACTGCCTAACATCATCACTGTTCCAACTGCCTAATATCATCTCTGTTCCAACTGCCTAACATCATTTCTGTTCCAACTGCCTAACATCATCACTGTTACAACTGCCTAACATCATCACTGTTACAACTGCCTAGCATCATCTCTGTTCCAACTGCCTAACATCATCACTGTTACAACTGCCTAACATCATCTCTATTCCAACTGCCTAACATCATCTCTGTTCCAACTGCCTAACATCATCTCTGTTCCAACTGCCTAACATCATCACTGTTTCAACTGCCTAACATCATCTCTGTTCCAACTGCCTAACATCATCACTGTTCCAACTGCCTAACATCATCACTGTTCCAACTGCCTAACATCATCTCTGTTCCAACTGCCTAACATCATATCTGTTCCAACTGCCTAACATCATCACTGTTCCAACTGCCTAACATCATATTTGTTCCAACTGCCTAACATCATCACTATTCCAACTGCCTAACATCATATCTGTTCCAACTGCCTAACATCATCACTGTTCCAACTGCCTAACATCATCACTGTTCCAACTGCCTAACATCATCACTGTTCCAACTGCCTAACATCATCACTGTTCCAACTGCCTAACATCATCTCTGTTACAACTGCCTAACATCATATCTGTTCCAACTGCCTAACATCATATATGTTCCAACTGCCTAACATCATCTATGTTCCAACTGCCTAACATCATCTCTGTTCCAACTGCCTAACATCATCACTGTTACAACTGCCTAACATCATCTCTGTTCCAACTGCCTAACATCATCTTTGTTCCAACTGCCTAAAATCATCACTGTTCCAACTGCTAAAAATCATATCTGTTCCAACTGCCTAACATAATCACTGTTCCAACTGCCTAACATCATCTCTGTTCCAACTGCCTAACATCATCTCTGTTCCAACTGCCCTTCATCATCACTGTTCCAACTGCCTAACATCATCACTGTTACAACTGCCTAACATCATCTCTGTTCCAACTGCCTAACATCATCACTGTTTCAACTGCCTAACATCATATCTGTTCCAACTGCCTAACATCATCTCTGTTCCAACTGCCTAACATCATATCTGTTCCAACTGCCTAACATCATCACTGTTCCAACTGCCTAACACCATATTTGTTCCAACTGCCTAGCATCATCACTATTCCAACTGCCTAACATCATATCTGTTCCAACTGCCTAACATCATCACTGTTCCAACTGCCTAACATCATCACTGTTCCAACTGCCTAACATCATCACTGTTCCAACTGCCTAACATCATCTCTGTTCCAACTGCCTAACATCATATCTGTTCCAACTGCCTAACATCATCACTGTTCCAACTGCCTAACATCATATTTGTTCCAACTGCCTAACATCATCACTATTCCAACTGCCTAACATCATATCTGTTCCAACTGCCTAACATCATCACTGTTCCAACTGCCTAACATCATCACTGTTCCAACTGCCTAACATCATCACTGTTCCAACTGCCTAACATCATCACTGTTCCAACTGCCTAACATCATCTCTGTTACAACTGCCTAACATCATATCTGTTCCAACTGCCTAACATCATATATGTTATAACTGCCTAACATCACCACTGTTCCAACTGCCTAACATCATCACTGTTCCAACTGCCTAACATATTCTCTGTTCCAACTGCCTAACATCATCACTGTTCCAACTGCCTAACATCATCTATGTTCCAACTGCCTAACATCATCTCTGTTCCAACTGCCTAACATCATCACTGTTCCAACTGCCTAACATCATCTCTGTTCCAACTGCCTAACATCATCTCTGTTCCAACTGCCTAAAATCATCACTGTTCCAACTGCTAAAAATCATATCTGTTCCAACTGCCTAACATAATCCCTGTTCCAACTGCCTAACATCATCTCTGTTCCAACTGCCCTTCATCATCACTGTTCCAACTGCCTAACATCATCACTGTTACAACTGCCTAACATCATCTCTGTTCCAACTGCCTAACATCATCACTGTTTCAACTGCCTAACATCATATCTGTTCCAACTGCCTAACATCATCTCTGTTACAACTGACTAACATCATCTCTGTTCCAACTGCCTAACATCATCTCTGTTCCAACTGCCTAACATCATATCTGTTCCAACTGCCAAACATCATCACTGTTCCAACTGCCTAACATCATCACTGTTCCAACTGCCTAACATCATCACTGTTACAACTGCCTAACATATTCTCTGTTACAACTGCCTAACATCATCTCTGTTCCAACTGCCTAACATCATCACTGTTACAACTGCCTAACATATTCTATGTTACAACTGCCTAACATCATCACTGTTCCAACTGCCTAACATCATCTCTGTTCCAACTGCCTAACATCATATCTGTTCCAACTGCCGAACATCATATCTGTTCCAACTGCCTAACATCATCACTGTTAAAACTGCCTAACATCATCACTGTTCCAACTGCCTAACATCATCTCTGTTACAACTGCCTAACATCATCACTGTTCCAACTGCCTAACATCTTATCTGTTCCAACTGCCTAACATCATATCTGTTCGAACTGCCTAACATCATCACTGTTACAACTGCCTAAGATATTCTCTGTTACAACTGCCTAACATCATCACTGTTCCAACTGCCTAACATATTCTCTGTTACAACTGCCTACATCATCTCTGTTCCAACTGCCTAACATCATCACTGTTCCAACTGCCTAACATCATCACTGTTACAACTGCCTAACATATTCTATGTCACAACTGCCTAACATCATCACTGTTCCAACTGCCTAACATATTCTCTGTTACAACTGCCTACATCATATCTGTTACAACTGCCTAACATCATCTCTGTTACAACTGCCTGACATCATCACTGTTCCAACTGCCTAACATATTCTCTGTTACAACTGCCTACATCATATCTGTTCCAACTGCCTAACATCATCACTGTTCCAACTGCCTAACATCATCTCTGTTCCAACTGCCTAACATCATCACTGTTCCAACTGCCTAACATCTACACTGTTCCAACTGCCTAACATCATCTCTGTTACAACTGCCTAACATCATCACTGTTTCAACTGCCTAACATCATCACTGTTTCAACTGCCTAACATCATCTCTGTTCCAACTGCCTAACATCATCTCTGTTCCAACTGCCTAACATCATCACTGTTTCAACTGCCTAACATCATCTCTGTTCTAACTGCCTAACATCATCACTGTTCCAACTGCCTAACATCATCTCTGTTCCAACTGCCTAACATCATCACTGTTTCAACTGCCTAACATCATCTCTGTTCCAACTGCCTAACATCATCACTGTTCCAACTGCCTAACATCATCACTGTTCCAAATGCCTAACATCATCTCTGTTACAACTGTCTAACATCATCACTGTTCCAACTGCCTAACATCATATCTGTTCCAACTGCCTAACATCATATCTGTTCCAACTGCATAACATCATATCTGTTCCAACTGCCTAAAATCATCACTGTTCCAACTGCCTAACATATTCTCTGTTACAACTGCCTACATCATATCTGTTACAACTGCCTAACATCATCACTGTTCCAACTGCCTAACATCATCACTGTTCCAACTGCCTAACATCATCTCTGTTACAACTGCCTAACATCATCACTGTTCCAACTGCCTAACATCATATCTGTTCCAACTGCATAACATCATATCTGTTCCAACTGCCTAACATCATCACTATTCCAACTGCCTAACATCATCACTGTTACAACTGCCTAACATCATCTCTGTTCCAACTGCCTAACATCATCACCGTTTCAACTGCCTAACATCATATCTGTTCCAACTGCCTAACATCATATCTGTTACAACTGCCTAACATCATCTCTGTTCCAAATGCCAAACATCATCACTGTTCCAACTGCCTAACATCATCACTGTTCCAACTGCCTAACATCATCACTGTTACAACTGCCTAACATATTCTCTGTTACAACTGCCTAACATCATCACTGTTCCAACTGCCTAACATCATCTCTGTTACAACTGCCTAACATCATCTCTGTAACAACTGCCTACATCATCTCTGTTCCAACTGCCTAACATCATCACTGTTCCAACTGCCTAACATCATCACTGTTACAACTGCCTAACATATTCTATTTTACAACTGCCTAACATCATCACTGTTTAAACTGCCTAACATCATCTCTGTTACAACTGCCTACATCATCTCTGTTACAACTGCCTAACATCATCACTGTTCCAATTGCCTAACATATTCTCTGTTACAACTGCCTGACATCATCACTGTTCCAACTGCCTAACATCATCTCTGTTCCAACTGCCTACATCATCTCTGTTCCAACTGCCTAACATCATCACTGTTCCAACTGCCTAATATCATCTCTGTTCCAACTGCCTAACATCATCACTGTTCCAACTGCCTAACATCATCACTGTTCCAACTGCCTAACATCATCACTGTTCCAACTGCCTAACATCATATCTGTTCCAACTGCCTAACATCATATCTGTTCCAACAGCATAACATCATCTCTGTTACAACTGCCTAACATCATCACTGTTCCAACTGCCTAACATCATATCTGTTCCAACTGCCTAACATCATATCTGTTCCAACTGCATAACATCATATCTGTTCCAACTGCCTAACATCATCACTGTTCCAACTGCCTAACATATTCTCTGTTACAACTGCCTACATCATATCTGTTACAACTGCCTAACATCATCACTGTTCCAACTGCCTAACATCATATCTGTTCCAACTGCCTAACATCATCTCTGTTCCAGCTGCCTAACATCATCTCTGTTCCAACTGCCTAACATCATCACTGTTCCAACTGCCTAACATCATCTCTGTTCCAACTGCCTAACATCATCACTGTTCCAACTGCCTAACATCATCACTGTTCCAACTGCCTAACATCATCACTGTTCCAACTGCCTAACATCATCTCTGTTCCAACTGCCTAACATCATCACTGTTCCAACTGCCTAACATCATCACTGTTCCAACTGCCTAACATCATCACTGTTCCAACTGCCTAACATCATCTCTGTTACAACTGCCTAACATCATCACTGTTCCAACTGCCTAACATCATATCTGTTCCAACTGCATAACATCATATCTGTTCCAACTGCCTAACATCATCACTATTCCAACTGCCTAACATCATCACTGTTACAACTGCCTAACATATTCTCTGTTACAACTGCCTACATCATATCTGTTACAACTGCCTAACATCATCACTGTTCCAACTGCCTAACATCATCACTGTTCCAACTGCCTAACATCATCTCTGTAACAACTGCCTAACATCATCACTGTTCCAACTGCCTAACATCATATCTGTTCCAACTGCATAACATCATATCTGTTCCAACTGCCTAACATCATCACTATTCCAACTGCCTAACATCATCACTGTTACAACTGCCTAACATCATCTCTGTTCCAACTGCCTAACATCATCACCGTTTCAACTGCCTAACATCATATCTGTTCCAACTGCCTAACATCATATCTGTTACAACTGCCTAACATCATCTCTGTTCCAACTGCCAAACATCATCACTGTTCCAACTGCCTAACATCATCACTGTTCCAACTGCCTAACATCATCACTGTTACAACTGCCTAACATATTCTCTGTTACAACTGCCTAACATCATCACTGTTCCAACTGCCTAACACATTCTCTGTAACAACTGCCTACATCATCTCTGTTCTAACTGCCTAACATCATCACTGTTCCAACTGCCTAACATCATCACTGTTCCAACTGCCTAACATAATCACTGTTCCAACTGCCTAACATCATCTCTATTCCAACTGCCTAACATCATCACTGTTCCAACTGCCTAACATCATCACTGTTCCAACTGCCTAACATCATCACTGTTACAACTGCCTAACATATTCTATTTTACAACTGCCTAACATCATCACTGTTTAAACTGCCTAACATCATCACTGTTACAACTGCCTAACATATTCTATTTTACAACTGCCTAACATCATCACTGTTTAAACTGCCTAAGATCATCTCTGTTACAACTGCCTACATCATCTCTGTTACAACTGCCTAACATCACCACTGTTACAACTGCCTAACATCACCACTGTTACAACTGCCTAACATCATCTCTGTTACAACTGCCTAACATCATCTCTGTTACAACTGCCTAACATCATCACTGTTCCAATTGCCTAACATATTCTCTGTTACAACTGCCTGACATCATCACTGTTCCAACTGCCTAACATCATCTCTGTTCCAACTGCCTACATCATCTCTGTTCCAACTGCCTAACATCATCACTGTTCCAACTGCCTAATATCATCTCTGTTCCAACTGCCTAACATCATCACTGTTCCAACTGCCTAACATCATCACTGTTCCAACTGCCTAACATCATCACTGTTCCAACTGCCTAACATCATATCTGTTCCAACTGCCTAACATCATATCTGTTCCAACTGCATAACATCATCTCTGTTACAACTGCCTAACATCATCACTGTTCCAACTGCCTAACATCATATCTGTTCCAACTGCCTAACATCATATCTGTTCCAACTGCATAACATCATATCTGTTCCAACTGCCTAACATCATCACTGTTCCAACTGCCTAACATATTCTCTGTTACAACTGCCTACATCATATCTGTTACAACTGCCTAACATCATCACTGTTCCAACTGCCTAACATCATATCTGTTCCAACTGCCTAACATCATCTCTGTTCCAACTGCCTAACATCATCTCTGTTCCAACTGCCTAACATCATCTCTGTTCCAACTGCCTAACATCATCTCTGTTCCAACTGCCTAACATCATCACTGTTTCAACTGCCTAACATCATCTCTGTTCCAACTGCCTAACATCATCACTGTTCCAACTGCCTAACATCATCACTGTTCCAACTGCCTAACATCATCACTGTTCCAACTGCCTAACATCATCACTGTTCCAACTGCCTAACATCATCTCTGTTCCAACTGCCTAACATCATCACTGTTCCAACTGCCTAACATCATCACTGTTCCAACTGCCTAACATCATCACTGTTCCAACTGCCTAACATCATCACTGTTCCAACTGCCTAACATCATCACTGTTCCAACTGCCTAACATCATATCTGATCCAACTGCATAACATCATATCTGTTCCAACTGCCTAACATCATCACTATTCCAACTGCCTAACATCATCACTGTTACAACTGCCTAACATCATCTCTGTTCCAACTGCCTAACATCATCACTGATTCAACTGCATAACATCATATCTGTTCCAACTGCCTAACATCATATCTGTTACAACTGCCTAACATCATCTCTGTTCCAACTGCCAAACATCATCTCTGTTCCAACTGCCAAACATCATCACTGTTCCAACTGCCAAACATCATCACTGTTACAACTGCCTAACATATTCTCTGTTACAACTGCCTAACATCATCACTGTTACAACTGCCTAACACATTCTCTGTAACAACTGCCTACATCATCTCTGTTCCAACTGCCTAACATCATCACTGTTCCAACTGCCTAACATCATCACTGTTACAACTGCCTAACATATTCTATGTTACAACTGCCTAACATCATCACTGTTTAAACTGCCTAACATATTCTCTGTTACAACTGCCTACATCATCTCTGTTCCAACTGCCTAACATCATCTCTGTTACAACTGCCTAACATCATCTCTGTTACAACTGCCTAACATCATCACTGTTCCAACTGCCTAACATATTCTCTGTTACAACTGCCTGACATCATCACTGTTCCAACTGCCTAACATATTCTCTGTTACAACTGCCTACATCATATCTGTTCCAACTGCCTAACATCATCACTGTTCCAACTGCCTAATATCATCTCTGATCCAACTGCCTAACATCATTTCTGTTCCAACTGCCTAACATCATCACTGTTACAACTGCCTAACATCATCACTGTTACAACTGCCTAACATCATCTCTGTTCCAACTGCCTAACATCATCTCTGTTCCAACTGCCTAACATCATCACTGTTTCAACTGCCTAACATCATCTCTGTTCCAACTGCCTAACATCATCACTGTTCCAACTGCCTAACATTACCACTGTTCCAACTGCCTAACATCATCTCTGTTCCAACTGCCTAACATCATATCTGTTCCAGCTGCCAAACATCATATCTGTTCCAACTGCCTAACATCATCACTGTTTCAACTGCCGAACATCATCTCTGTTCCAACTGACTAACATCATCACTGTTCCAACTGCCTAACATCATCACTGTTCCAACTGCCTAACATCATCTCTGTTACAACTGCCTAACATCATCACTGTTCCAACTGCCTAACATCATCACTGTTTCAACTGCCTAACATCATCTCTGTTCCAACTGCCTAACATCATCACTGTTCCAACTGCCTAACATCATCTCTGTTCCAACTGCATAACATCATATCTGTTCCAACTGCCTAACATCATCACTGTTCCAACTGCCTAACATCATCACTGTTCCAACTGCCTAACATCATCACTGTTCCAACTGCCTAACATCATCTCTGTTACAACTGCCTAACATCATCACTGTTCCAACTGCCTAACTTCATATCTGTTCCAACTTCATAACATCATCTCTGTTCCAACTGCCTAACATCATCTCTGTTCCAACTGCCTAACATCATCTCTGTTCCAACTGCCTAACATCATCTCTGTTCCAACTGCCTAACATCATCTCTGTTCCAACTGCCTAACATCATCACTGATTCAACTGCATAACATCATATATGTTCCAACCGCCTAACATCATATCTGTTACAACTGCCTAACATCATCTCTGTTCCAACTGCCTAACATCATCACTGTTCCAACTGCCTAACATCATCACTGTTACAACTGCCTAAAATATTCTCTGTTACAACTGCCTAACATCATCTCTGTTCCAACTGCCTAACATCATCAATGTTTCAACTGCCTAACATCATCTCTGTTCCAACTTTCTAACATCACCACTGTTCCAACTGCCTAACATCACCACTGTTCCAACTGCCTAACATCATCTCTGTTCCAACTGCCTAACATCATATCTGTTCCAGCTGCCGAACATCATATCTGTTCCAACTGCCTAACATCATCACTGTTCCAACTGCCGAACATCATCACTGTTCCAACTGCCTAACATCATCACTGTTCCAACTGCCTAACATCATCTCTGTTACAACTGCCTAACATCATCACTGTTCCAACTGCCTAACATCATATCTGTTCCAACTGCCTAACATCATATCTGTTCCAACTGCCTAACATCATCACTGTTCCAACTGCCTAACATATTCTGTTACAACTGCCTACATCACATCTGTTCCAACTGCCTAACATCATCACTGTTCCAACTGCCTAACATCATCTATGTTCCAACTGCCTAACATCATCACTGTTCCAACTGCCTAATATCATCTCTGATCCAACTGCCTAACATCATTTCTGTTCCAACTGCCTAACATCATCACTGTTACAACTGCCTAACATCATCACTGTTACAACTGCCTAACATCATCTCTGTTCCAACTGCCTAACATCATCTCTGTTCCAACTGCCTAACATCATCACTGTTTCAACTGCCTAACATCATCTCTGTTCCAACTGCCTAACATCATCTCTGTTCCAACTGCCTAACATCATCTCTGTTCCAACTGCCTAACATCATCACTGTTTCAACTGCCTAACATCATCTCTGTTCCAACTGCCTAACATCATCACTGTTCCAACTGCCTAACATTACCACTGTTCCAACTGCCTAACATCATCACTGTTACAACTGCCTAACATCATCTCTGTTCCAACTGCCTAACATCATCTCTGTTCCAACTGCCTAACATCATCACTGTTTCAACTGCCTAACATCATCTCTGTTCCAACTGCCTAACATCATCACTGTTCCAACTGCCTAACATTACCACTGTTCCAACTGCCTAACATCATCTCTGTTCCAACTGCCTAACATCATATCTGTTCCAGCTGCCAAACATCATATCTGTTCCAACTGCCTAACATCATCACTGTTTCAACTGCCGAACATCATCTCTGTTCCAACTGACTAACATCATCACTGTTCCAACTGCCTAACATCATCACTGTTCCAACTGCCTAACATCATCTCTGTTACAACTGCCTAACATCATCACTGTTCCAACTGCCTAACATCATCACTGTTTCAACTGCCTAACATCATCTCTGTTCCAACTGCCTAACATCATCACTGTTCCAACTGCCTAACATCATCTCTGTTCCAACTGCCTAACATCATATCTGTTCCAACTGCCTAACATCATCACTGTTCCAACTGCCTAACATCATCACTGTTCCAACTGCCTAACATCATCACTGTTCCAACTGCCTAACATCATCTCTGTTACAACTGCCTAACATCATCACTGTTCCAACTGCCTAACTTCATATCTGTTCCAACTTCATAACATCATCTCTGTTCCAACTGCCTAACATCATCTCTGTTCCAACTGCCTAACATCATCTCTGTTCCAACTGCCTAACATCATCTCTGTTCCAACTGCCTAACATCATCTCTGTTCCAACTGCCTAACATCATCACTGATTCAACTGCATAACATCATATATGTTCCAACCGCCTAACATCATATCTGTTACAACTGCCTAACATCATCTCTGTTCCAACTGCCTAACATCATCACTGTTCCAACTGCCTAACATCATCACTGTTACAACTGCCTAAAATATTCTCTGTTACAACTGCCTAACATCATCTCTGTTCCAACTGCCTAACATCATCAATGTTTCAACTGCCTAACATCATCTCTGTTCCAACTTTCTAACATCACCACTGTTCCAACTGCCTAACATCACCACTGTTCCAACTGCCTAACATCATCTCTGTTCCAACTGCCTAACATCATATCTGTTCCAGCTGCCGAACATCATATCTGTTCCAACTGCCTAACATCATCACTGTTCCAACTGCCGAACATCATCACTGTTCCAACTGCCTAACATCATCACTGTTCCAACTGCCTAACATCATCTCTGTTACAACTGCCTAACATCATCACTGTTCCAACTGCCTAACATCATATCTGTTCCAACTGCCTAACATCATATCTGTTCCAACTGCCTAACATCATCACTGTTCCAACTGCCTAACATATTCTGTTACAACTGCCTACATCACATCTGTTCCAACTGCCTAACATCATCACTGTTCCAACTGCCTAACATCATCTATGTTCCAACTGCCTAACATCATCACTGTTCCAACTGCCTAATATCATCTCTGATCCAACTGCCTAACATCATTTCTGTTCCAACTGCCTAACATCATCACTGTTACAACTGCCTAACATCATCACTGTTACAACTGCCTAACATCATCTCTGTTCCAACTGCCTAACATCATCTCTGTTCCAACTGCCTAACATCATCACTGTTTCAACTGCCTAACATCATCTCTGTTCCAACTGCCTAACATCATCACTGTTCCAACTGCCTAACATTACCACTGTTCCAACTGCCTAACATCATCTCTGTTCCAACTGCCTAACATCATATCTGTTCCAGCTGCCAAACATCATATCTGTTCCAACTGCCTAACATCATCACTGTTTCAACTGCCGAACATCATCTCTGTTCCAACTGCCTAACATCATCACTGTTCCAACTGCCTAACATCATCACTGTTCCAACTGCCTAACATCATCTCTGTTACAACTGCCTAACATCATCACTGTTCCAACTGCCTAACATCATCACTGTTTCAACTGCCTAACATCATCTCTGTTCCAACTGCCTAACATCATCACTGTTCCAACTGCCTAACATCATCTCTGTTCCAACTGCCTAACATCATATCTGTTCCAACTGCCTAACATCATCACTGTTCCAACTGCCTAACATCATCACTGTTCCAACTGCCTAACATCATCACTGTTCCAACTGCCTAACATCATCTCTGTTCCAACTGCCTAACATCATCTCTGTTACAACTGCCTAACATCATCACTGTTCCAACTGCCTAACTTCATATCTGTTCCAACTTCATAACATCATCTCTGTTCCAACTGCCTAACATCATCTCTGTTCCAACTGCCTAACATCATCTCTGTTCCAACTGCCTAACATCATCTCTGTTCCAACTGCCTAACATCATCTCTGTTCCAACTGCCTAACATCATCACTGATTCAACTGCATAACATCATATATGTTCCAACCGCCTAACATCATATCTGTTACAACTGCCTAACATCATCTCTGTTCCAACTGCCTAACATCATCACTGTTCCAACTGCCTAACATCATCACTGTTACAACTGCCTAAAATATTCTCTGTTACAACTGCCTAACATCATCTCTGTTCCAACTGCCTAACATCATCAATGTTTCAACTGCCTAACATCATCTCTGTTCCAACTGCCTAACATCACCACTGTTCCAACTGCCTAACATCACCACTGTTCCAACTGCCTAACATCATCTCTGTTCCAACTGCCTAACATCATATCTGTTCCAGCTGCCGAACATCATATCTGTTCCAACTGCCTAACATCATCACTGTTCCAACTGCCGAACATCATCACTGTTCCAACTGCCTAACATCATCACTGTTCCAACTGCCTAACATCATCTCTGTTACAACTGCCTAACATCATCACTGTTCCAACTGCCTAACATCATATCTGTTCCAACTGCCTAACATCATATCTGTTCCAACTGCCTAACATCATCACTGTTCCAACTGCCTAACATATTCTGTTACAACTGCCTACATCACATCTGTTCCAACTGCCTAGTATCATCACTGTTACAACTGCCTAACATCATCTCTGTTCCAACTGCCTAACATCATCTCTGTTCCAACTGCCTAACATCATCACTGTTCCAACTGCTTAAAATCATATCTGTTCCAACTGCCTAACATAATCACTGTTCCAACTGCCTAACATCATCTCTGTTCCAACTGCCCTTCATCATCTCTGTTCCAACTGCCTAACATTATCACTGTTACAACTGCCTAACATCATCTCTGTTCCAACTGCCTAACATCATCACTGTTTCAACTGCCTAACATCATATCTGTTCCAACTGCCTAACATCATCTCTGTTCCAACTGCCTAACATCATCTCTGTTCCAACTGCCTAACATCATATCTGTTACAACTGCCTAACATCATCTCTGTTCCAACTGCCAAACATCATCACTGTTCCAACTGCCTAACATCATCACTGTTCCAACTGCCTAACATCATCACTGTTACAACTGCCTAAGAATTTCCTGTGACAACTGCCTAACATCATCACTGTTCCAACTGCCTAACATATTCTCTTTTCCACCTGCCTACATCATCTCTGTTCCAACTGCCTAACATCATCACTGTTCCAACTGCCTAACATCAGCACTGTTACAACTGCCTAACATATTCTATGTTACAACTGCCTAACATCATCACTGTTCCAACTGCCTAACATCATCTCTGTTCCAACTGCCGAACATCATATCTGTTCCAACTGCCTAACATCATCACTGTTAAAACTGCCTAACATCATCACTGTTCCAACTGCCTAACATCATCTCTGTTACAACTGCCTAACATCATCACTGTTCCAACTGCCTAACATCATATCTGCTCCAACTGCCTAACATCATATCTGTTCGAACTCCCTAACACCATCACTGTTACAACTGCCTAAGATATTCTCTGTTACAACTGCCTAACATCATCACTGTTCCAAATGCCTAACATATTCTCTGTTACAACTGCCTACATCATCTCTGTTCCAACTGCCTAACATCATCACTGTTCCAACTGCCTAACATCATCACTGTTCCAACTTCCTAACATATTCTATGTTACAACTGCCTAACATCATCACTGTTCCAACTGCCTAACATATTCTCTGTTACAACTGCCTACATCATCTCTGTTACAACTGCCCAACATCATCACTGTTACAACTGCCTAACATCATCTCTGTTACAACTGCCTAACATCATCTCTGTTACAACTGCCTAACATCCTCACTGTTACAACTGCCTAACATCATCTCTGTTACAACTGCCTAACATCATCACTGTTACAACTGCCTAACATCATCTCTGTTCCAACTGCCTAACATCATCTTTGTTCCAACTGCCTAACATCATCACTGTTCCAACTGCCTAACATCATCACTGTTCCAACTGCCTAACATCATCACTGTTCCAACTGCCTAACATCATCTCTGTTACAACTGCCTAACATCATCACTATTCCAACTGCCTAACATCATATCTGTTCCAACTGCCTAACATCATATCTGTTCCAACTGCCTAACATCATATCTGTTTCAACTGCCTAACATCATCACTGTTACAACTGCCTAACATCATCACTGTTACAACTGCCTAACATCATCACTGTTCCAACTGCCTAACATCATATCTGTTCCAACTGCCTAACATCATATCTGTTTCAACTGCCTAACATCATCACTGTTACAACTGCCTAACATCATCACTGTTCCAACTGCCTAACATATTCTATGTTACAACTGCCTAACATCATCACTGTTACAACTGCCTAACATCATCACTGTTCCAACTGCCTAAAATATTCTATGTTACAACTGCCTAACATCATCATTGTTCCAACTGCCTAACATATTCTCTGTTACAACTGTCTAACATCATCACTGTTACAACTGCCTACATCATCTCTGTTACAACTGCCTAACATCATCACTGTTACAACTGCCTAACATCATCTCTGTTACAACTGCCTAACATAATCACTGTTACAACTGTCTTACATATTCTCTGTTACAACTGCCTGACATCATCACTGTTCCAACTGCCTAACATATTCTCTGTTACAACTGCCTACATCGTATATGTTCCAACTGCCTAACATCATCACTGTTTCAACTGCCTAACATCATCTCTGTTCCAACTGCCTAACATCATTTCTGGTCCAACTGCCTAACATCATCACTGTTACAACTGCCTAACATCATCTCTGTTCCAACTGCCTAACATCATCTCTGTTCCAACTGCCTAACATCATCACTGTTCCAACTTCCTAACATCATCTCTGTTCCAACTGCCTAACATCATCACTGTTACAACTGCCTAACATCATCTCTATTCCAACTGCCTAACATCATCACTGTTCCAACTGCCTAACATCATCTCTGTTCCAACTGCCTAACATCATCACTGTTACAACTGCCTAACATCCTCACTGTTACAACTGCCTAACATCATCTCTGTTCCAACTGCCTAACATCATCTCTGTTACAACTGCCTAACATCATCACTGTTCCAACTGCCTAACATCATATCTGTTCCAACTGCCTAACATCATATCTGTTCCAACTGCCTAACATCATCACTGTTCCAACTGCCTAACATATTCTGTTACAACTGCCTACATCACATCTGTTCCAACTGCCTAGTATCATCACTGTTACAACTGCCTAACATCATCTCTGTTCCAACTGCCTAACATCATCTCTGTTCCAACTGCCTAACATCATCACTGTTCCAACTGCTTAAAATCATATCTGTTCCAACTGCCTAACATAATCACTGTTCCAACTGCCTAACATCATCTCTGTTCCAACTGCCCTTCATCATCTCTGTTCCAACTGCCTAACATTATCACTGTTACAACTGCCTAACATCATCTCTGTTCCAACTGCCTAACATCATCACTGTTTCAACTGCCTAACATCATATCTGTTCCAACTGCCTAACATCATCTCTGTTCCAACTGCCTAACATCATCTCTGTTCCAACTGCCTAACATCATATCTGTTACAACTGCCTAACATCATCTCTGTTCCAACTGCCAAACATCATCACTGTTCCAACTGCCTAACATCATCACTGTTCCAACTGCCTAACATCATCACTGTTACAACTGCCTAAGAATTTCCTGTGACAACTGCCTAACATCATCACTGTTCCAACTGCCTAACATATTCTCTTTTCCACCTGCCTACATCATCTCTGTTCCAACTGCCTAACATCATCACTGTTCCAACTGCCTAACATCAGCACTGTTACAACTGCCTAACATATTCTATGTTACAACTGCCTAACATCATCACTGTTCCAACTGCCTAACATCATCTCTGTTCCAACTGCCGAACATCATATCTGTTCCAACTGCCTAACATCATCACTGTTAAAACTGCCTAACATCATCACTGTTCCAACTGCCTAACATCATCTCTGTTACAACTGCCTAACATCATCACTGTTCCAACTGCCTAACATCATATCTGCTCCAACTGCCTAACATCATATCTGTTCGAACTCCCTAACACCATCACTGTTACAACTGCCTAAGATATTCTCTGTTACAACTGCCTAACATCATCACTGTTCCAAATGCCTAACATATTCTCTGTTACAACTGCCTACATCATCTCTGTTCCAACTGCCTAACATCATCACTGTTCCAACTGCCTAACATCATCACTGTTCCAACTTCCTAACATATTCTATGTTACAACTGCCTAACATCATCACTGTTCCAACTGCCTAACATATTCTCTGTTACAACTGCCTACATCATCTCTGTTACAACTGCCCAACATCATCACTGTTACAACTGCCTAACATCATCTCTGTTACAACTGCCTAACATCATCTCTGTTACAACTGCCTAACATCCTCACTGTTACAACTGCCTAACATCATCTCTGTTACAACTGCCTAACATCATCACTGTTACAACTGCCTAACATCATCTCTGTTCCAACTGCCTAACATCATCTTTGTTCCAACTGCCTAACATCATCACTGTTCCAACTGCCTAACATCATCACTGTTCCAACTGCCTAACATCATCACTGTTCCAACTGCCTAACATCATCTCTGTTACAACTGCCTAACATCATCACTATTCCAACTGCCTAACATCATATCTGTTCCAACTGCCTAACATCATATCTGTTCCAACTGCCTAACATCATATCTGTTTCAACTGCCTAACATCATCACTGTTACAACTGCCTAACATCATCACTGTTACAACTGCCTAACATCATCACTGTTCCAACTGCCTAACATCATATCTGTTCCAACTGCCTAACATCATATCTGTTTCAACTGCCTAACATCATCACTGTTACAACTGCCTAACATCATCACTGTTCCAACTGCCTAACATATTCTATGTTACAACTGCCTAACATCATCACTGTTACAACTGCCTAACATCATCACTGTTCCAACTGCCTAAAATATTCTATGTTACAACTGCCTAACATCATCATTGTTCCAACTGCCTAACATATTCTCTGTTACAACTGTCTAACATCATCACTGTTACAACTGCCTACATCATCTCTGTTACAACTGCCTAACATCATCACTGTTACAACTGCCTAACATCATCTCTGTTACAACTGCCTAACATAATCACTGTTACAACTGTCTTACATATTCTCTGTTACAACTGCCTGACATCATCACTGTTCCAACTGCCTAACATATTCTCTGTTACAACTGCCTACATCGTATATGTTCCAACTGCCTAACATCATCACTGTTTCAACTGCCTAACATCATCTCTGTTCCAACTGCCTAACATCATTTCTGGTCCAACTGCCTAACATCATCACTGTTACAACTGCCTAACATCATCTCTGTTCCAACTGCCTAACATCATCTCTGTTCCAACTGCCTAACATCATCACTGTTCCAACTTCCTAACATCATCTCTGTTCCAACTGCCTAACATCATCACTGTTACAACTGCCTAACATCATCTCTATTCCAACTGCCTAACATCATCACTGTTCCAACTGCCTAACATCATCTCTGTTCCAACTGCCTAACATCATCACTGTTACAACTGCCTAACATCCTCACTGTTACAACTGCCTAACATCATCTCTGTTCCAACTGCCTAACATCATCACTGTTACAACTGCCTAACATCATCTCTATTCCAACTGCCTAACATCATCTCTGTTCCAACTGCCTAACATCATCTTTGTTCCAACTGCCTAACATCATCACTGTTACAACTGCCTAACATCATCTCTGTTACAACTGCCTAACATCATCTCTGTTACAACTGCCTAACATCATCTCTGTTCCAACTGCCTAACATCATCACTGTTCCAACTGCCTAACATTACCACTGTTCCAACTGCCTAACATCATATCTGTTCCAGCTGCCAAACATCATATCTGTTCCAACTGCCTAACATCATCACTGTTCCAACTGCCTAACATCATCACTGTTTCAACTGCCTAACATCATCTCTGTTCCAACTGCCTAACATCATCACTGTTCAAACTGCCTAACATCATCACTGTTCCAACTGCCTAACATCATCTCTGTTCCAACTGCCTAACATCATATCTGTTCCAACTGCCTAAGATCATCACTGTTCCAACTGCCTAACATCATCACTGTTCCAACTGCCTAACATCATCTCTGTTCCAACTGCATAACATCATCTCTGTTCCAACTGCCTAACATCATCACTGTTCCAACTGCCTAACATCATCACTGTTACAACTGCCTAACATCATCACTGTTACAACTGCCTAACATATTCTCTGTTACAACTGCCTAACATCATCTCTGTTCCAACTGCCTAACATATTCTCTGTTACAACTGCCTACATCATCTCTGTTACAACTGCCTAACATCATCACTGTTACAACTGCCTAACATATTCTATGTTACAACTGCCTAACATCATCACTGTTCCAACTGCCTAACATATTCTCTGTTACAACTGCCTACATCATCTCTGTTACAACTGCCTAACATCATCACTGTTACAACTGCCTAACATCATCACTGTTCCAACTGCCTTACATATTCTCTGTTACAACTGCCTGACATCATCACTGTTCCAACTGCCTAACATCATCACTGTTCCAACTGCCTAACATATTCTCTGTTACAACTGCCTACATCATATATGTTCCAACTGCCTAACATCATCACTGTTTCAACTGCCGAACATCATCACTGTTACAACTGCCTAACATCATCACTGTTACAACTGCCTAACATATTCTATGTTACAACTGCCTAACATCCTCACTGTTCCAACTGCCTAACATATTCTCCGTTACAACTGCCTAACATCATCACTGTTCCAACTGCCTAACATATTCTCTGTTACAACTGCCTAACATCATCACTGTTCCAACTGCCTAACATCATCACTGTTACAACTGCCTAACATCATCTCTGTTACAACTGCCTAACATCATCTCTGTTACAACTGCCTAACATCATCTCTGTTACAACTGCCTAACATCATCTCTGTTACAACTGCCTAACATATTCTCTGTTCCAACTGCCTAACATCATTTCTGGTCCAACTGCCTAACATCATCACTGTTACAACTGCCTAACATCATCTCTGTTCCAACTGCCTAACATCATCTCTGTTCCAACTGCCTAACATCATCACTCTTCCAACTGCCTAACATCATCTCTGTTCCAGCTGCCTAACATCATCACTGTTACAACTGCCTAACATCATCTCTATTCCAACTGCCTAACATCATCACTGTTCCAACTGCCTAACATCATCTCTGTTCCAACTGCCTAACATCATCACTGTTACAACTGCCTAACATCCTCACTGTTACAGCTGCCTAACATCATCTCTGTTCCAACTGCCTAACATCATCTCTGTTCCAACTGCCTAACATCATCACTCTTCCAACTGCCTAACATCATCACTGTTACAACTGCCTAACATCCTCACTGTTACAACTGCCTAACATCATCTCTGTTCCAACTGCCTAACATCATCACTGTTACAACTGCCTAACATCATCTCTATTCCAACTGCCTAACATCATCTCTGTTCCAACTGCCTAACATCATCTTTGTTCCAACTGCCTAACATCATCACTGTTCCAACTGCCTAACATCATCACTGTTCCAACTGCCTAACATCATCTCTGTTACAACTGCCTAACATCATCACTATTCCAACTGCCTAACATCATATCTGTTCCAACTGCCTAACATCATATCTGTTCCAACTGCCTAACATCATATCTGTTTCAACTGCCTAACATCATCACTGTTACAACTGCCTAACATCATCACTGTTACAACTGCCTAACATCATCACTGTTACAACTGCCTACAGCATCTCTGTTACAACTGCCTAACATCATCACTGTTACAACTGCCTAACATCATCTCTGTTACAACTGCCTAACATCATCTCTGTTCCAACTGCCTAACATAATCACTGTTACAACTGTCTTACATATTCTCTGTTACAACTGCCTGACATCATCACTGTTCCAACTGCCTAACATCATCACTGTTCCAACTGCCTAACATCATCACTGTTACAACTGCCTAACATAATCACTGTTACAAATGCCTAACATCATCACTGTTACAAATGCCTAACATCATCACTGTTACAACTGCCTAACATCATCTCTGTTACAACTGCCTAACATCATCTCTGTTCCAACTGCCTAACATCATCACTCTTCCAACTGCCTAACATCATCTCTGTTCCAACTGCCTAACATCATCACTGTTACAACTGCCTAACATCATCTCTATTCCAACTGCCTAACATCATCTCTGTTCCAACTGCCTAACATCATCACTGTTACAACTGCCTAACATCCTCACTGTTACAACTGCCTAACATCATCTCTGTTCCAACTGCCTAACATCATCACTGTTACAACTGCCTAACATCATCTCTATTCCAACTGCCTAACATCATCTCTGTTCCAACTGCCTAACATCATCTTTGTTCCAACTGCCTAACATCATCACTGTTCCAACTGCCTAACATCATCACTGTTCCAACTGCCTAACATCATCTCTGTTACAACTGCCTAACATCATCACTATTCCAACTGCCTAACATCATATCTGTTCCAACTGCCTAACATCATATCTGTTCCAACTGCCTAACATCATATCTGTTTCAACTGCCTAACATCATCACTGTTACAACTGCCTAACATCATCACTGTTACAACTGCCTAACATCATCACTGTTACAACTGCCTAACATCATCACTGTTACAACTGCCTACAGCATCTCTGTTACAACTGCCTAACATCATCACTGTTACAACTGCCTAACATCATCTCTGTTACAACTGCCTAACATCATCTCTGTTCCAACTGCCTAACATAATCACTGTTACAACTGTCTTACATATTCTCTGTTACAACTGCCTGACATCATCACTGTTCCAACTGCCTAACATCATCACTGTTCCAACTGCCTAACATCATCACTGTTACAACTGCCTAACATAATCACTGTTACAAATGCCTAACATCATCACTGTTACAACTGCCTAACATCATCTCTGTTACAACTGCCTAACATAATCACTGTTACAAATGCCAAACATATTCTCTGTTACAACTGCCTAACATCATCTCTGTTCCAACTGCCTAACATCATCACTGTTACAACTGCCTAACATCATCTCTGTTACAACTGCCTAACATAATCACTGTTACAACTGTATTACATATTCTCTGTTACAACTGCCAGACATCATCACTGTTCCAACTGCCTAACATAATCACTGTTACAACTGCCTAACATCATCTCTGTTACAACTGCCTAACATCATCTCTGTTACAACTGCCTAACATAATCACTGTTCCAACTGCCTAACATCATCTCTGTTACAACTGCCTAACATAATCACTGTTACAAATGCCTAACATATTCTCTGTTACAACTGCCTACATCGTATATGTTCCAACTGCCTAACATCATCACTGTTCCAACTGCCTAACATCATTTCTGGTCCAACTGCCTAACATCATCACTGTTACAACTGCCTAACATCATCTCTGTTCCAACTGCCTAACATCATCTCTGTTCCAACTGCCTAACATCATCTCTGTTCCAACTGCCTAACATCATCACTGTTCCAACTGCCTAACATCATCTCTGTTCCAACTGCCTAACATCATCTCTGTTCCAACTGCCTAACATCATTTCTGGTCCAACTGCCTAACATCATCACTGTTACAACTGCCTAACATCATCTCTGTTCCAACTGCCTAACATCATCTCTGTTCCAACTGCCTAACATCATCTCTGTTCCAACTGCCTAACATCATCACTGTTCCAACTGCCTAAAATTCTCTGTTCCAACTGCCTAACATCATCACTGTTACAACTGCCTAACATCATCTCTATTCCAACTGCCTAACATCATCACTGTTCCAACTGCCTAACATCATCTCTGTTCCAACTGCCTAACATCATCTCTGTTCCAACTGCCTAACATCATCACTGTTACAACTGCCTAACATCCTCACTGTTACAACTGCCTAACATCATCTCTGTTCCAACTGCCTAACATCATCACTGTTACAACTGCCTGACATCATCACTGTTCCAACTGCCTAACATCATCACTGTTACAACTGCCTAACATCATCTCTATTCCAACTGCCTAACATCATCTCTGTTCCAACTGCCTAACATCATCTTTGTTCCAACTGCCTAACATCATCACTGTTACAACTGCCTAACATCATCTCTATTACAACTGCCTGCATCATATATGTTCCAACTGCCTAACATCATCACTGTTTCAACTGCCTAACATCATCTCTGTTCCAACTGCCTAACATCATCACTGTTACAACTGCCTAACATCATCTCTGTTCCAACTGCCTGACATCATCACTGTTACAACTGCCTGACATCATCACTGTTCCAACTGCCTAACATCATCACTGTTACAACTGCCTAACATCATCTCTGTTCCAACTGCCTAACATCATCACTGTTACAACTGCCTAACATCATCACTGTTCCAACTGCCTAACATCATCACTGTTACAACTGCCTAACATCATCTCTGTTCCAACTGCCTAACATCATCTATGTTCCAACTGCCTAACATCATCACTGTTACAACTGCCTAACATCATCTCTGTTCCAACTGCCTAACATCATCACTGTTACAACTGCCTGACATCATCACTGTTCCAACTGCCTAACATCATCACTGTTACAACTGCCTAACATCATCTCTATTCCAACTGCCTAACATCATCTCTGTTCCAACTGCCTAACATCATCTTTGTTCCAACTGCCTAACATCATCACTGTTACAACTGCCTAACATCATCTCTATTACAACTGCCTACATCATATATGTTCCAACTGCCTAACATCATCACTGTTTCAACTGCCTAACATCATCTCTGTTCCAACTGCCTAACATCATTTCTGGTCCAACTGCCTAACATCATCACTGTTACAACTGCCTAACATCATCTCTGTTCCAACTGCCTAACATCATCTCTGTTCCAACTGCCTAACATCATCTCTGTTCCAACTGCCTAACATCATCACTGTTCCAACTGCCTAACATCATCTCTGTTCCAACTGCCTAACATCATCACTGTTACAACTGCCTAACATCATCTCTATTCCAACTGCCTAACATCATCACTGTTCCAACTGCCTAACATCATCTCTGTTCCAACTGCCTAACATCATCACTGTTACAACTGCCTAACATCCTCACTGTTACAACTGCCTAACATCATCTCTATTCCAACTGCCTAACATCATCTCTGTTCCAACTGCCTAACATCATCTCTCTTCCAACTGCCTAACATCATTTCTGGTCCAACTGCCTAACATCATCTCTGTTACAACTGCCTAACATCATCTCTGTTACAACTGCCTAACATCATCACTATTCCAACTGCCTAACATCATATCTGTTCCAACTGCCTACATCATATCTGTTCCAACTGCCTAACATCATATCTGTTCCAACTGCCTAACATCATCACTGTTCCAACTGCCTAACATATTCTCTGCTACAACTGCCTACATCATATCTGTTCCAACTGCCTAACATCATCACTGTTCCAACTGCCTAACATCATCTATGTTCCAACTGCCTAACATCATCTCTGTTCCAACTGCCTAACATCTCACTGTTACAACTGCCTAACATCATCTCTGTTCCAACTGCCTAACATCTCACTGTTCCAACTGCCTAACATCATCTCTGTTCCAACTGCCTAACATCATCTCTGTTCCAACTGCCTAACATCATCACTGTTCCAACTGCTTAAAATCATATCTGTTCCAACTGCCTAACATCATCACTGTTCCAACTTTCTAACATCATCACTGTTACAACTGCTCTTCATCATCACTGTTACAACTGCCTAACATCATCACTGTTACAACTGCCTAACATATTCTATGTTACAACTGCCTAAAATCATCACTGTTCCAACTGCCTAACATCATCTCTATTCCAACTGCCTAACATCATCACTGTTCCAACTGCCTAACAACATCTCTGTTCCAACTGCCTAACATCGTCACTGTTCCAACTGCCTAACATATTCTCTGTTACAACTGCCTAACATCATCACTGTTCCAACTGCCTAACATCATCTCTGTTCCAACTGCCTAACATCATCACTGTTCCAACTGCCTAACATCATCTCTGTTACAACTGCCTAACATCATCTCTGTTCCAACTGCCTAACATCATCACTGTTCCAACTGCCTAACATCATCTCTGTTCCAACTGCCTAACATCATCACTGTTACAACTGCCTAACATCATCTCTATTCCAACTGCCTAACATCATCACTGTTCCAACTGCCTAACAACATCTCTGTTCCAACTGCCTAACAACATCACTGTTACAACTGCCTAACATCATCTCTGTTCCAACTGCCTAACATCATCTCTGTTCCAACTGCCTAACATCATCTCTGTTCCAACTGCCTAACATCATCACTGTTCTAACTGCCTAACATCATCACTGTTCCAACTGCCTAACATCATCTCTGTTCCAACTGCCTAACATCATCTCTGTTCCAACTGCCTAACATCATCACTGTTCCAACTGCCTAACATATTCTCTGTTACAACTGCCTAACATCATCTCTGTTACAACTGCCTAACATCATCACTGTTACAACTGCCTTACATATTCTCTGTTACAACTGCCTAACATCATCTCTGTTCCAACTGCCTAACATCATCTCTGTTCCAACTGCCTAACATCATCACTGTTCCAACTGCCTAACATCATCTCTGTTCCAACTGCCTAACATCATCTCTGTTCCAACTGCCTAACATCATCACTGTTCCAACTGCCTAACATATTCTCTGTTACAACTGCCTACATCATCTCTGTTACAACTGTCTAACATCATCTCTGTTACAACTGCCTAACATCATCTCTGTTACAACTGCCTAACATCATCTCTGTTACAACTGCCTAACATCATCTCTGTTACAACTGCATAACATCATCACTGTTACAACTGCCTAACATCATCACTGTTACAACTGCCTAACATCATCTCTGTTACAACTGTCTAACATCATCTCTGTTACAACTGTCTAACATCATCTCTGTTAAAACTGCCTAACATCATCTCTGTTACAACTGCCTAAAATCATCACTGTTCCAACTGCCTAACATCATCACTGTTACAACTGCCTAACATCATCTCTGTTACAACTGCCTAACATCATCTCTGTTACAACTGCCTAACATCGTCACTGTTACAACTGCCTAACATATTTTCTGTTACAACTGCCTAACATCATCACTGTTCCAACTGCCTAACATCATCTCTGTTCCAACTGCCTAACATCATCACTGTTCCAACTGCCTAACATCATCTCTGTTACAACTGCCTAACATCATCTCTGTTCCAACTGCCTAACATCATCACTGTTCCAACTGCCTAACATCATCTCTGTTCCAACTGCCTAACATCATCACTGTTACAACTGCCTAACATCATCTCTATTCCAACTGCCTAACATCATCACTGTTACAACTGCCTAACAACATCTCTGTTCCAACTGCCTAACAACATCACTGTTACAACTGCCTAACATCATCTCTGTTCCAACTGCCTAACATCATCTCTGTTCCAACTGCCTAACATCATCTCTGTTCTAACTGCCTAACATCATCACTGTTCCAACTGCCTAACATCATCTCTGTTCCAACTGCCTAACATCATCTCTGTTCCAACTGCCTAACATCATCACTGTTCCAACTGCCTAACATATTCTCTGTTACAACTGCCTACATCATCTCTGTTACAACTGTCTAACATCATCACTGTTACAACTGCCTAACATCATCTCTGTTACAACTGCCTAACATCATCACTGTTACAACTGCCTTACATATTCTCTGTTACAACTGCCTAACATCATCTCTGTTCCAACTGCCTAACATCATCTCTGTTCCAACTGCCTAACATCATCACTGTTCCAACTGCCTAACATCATCTCTGTTCCAACTGCCTAACATCATCTCTGTTCCAACTGCCTAACATCATCACTGTTCCAACTGCCTAACATATTCTCTGTTACAACTGCCTACCTCATCTCTGTTACAACTGTCCAACATCATCTCTGTTACAACTGCCTAACATCATCTCTGTTACAACTGCCTAACATCATCTCTGTTACAACTGCCTAACATCATCTCTGTTACAACTGCATAACATCATCACTGTTACAACTGCCTAACATCATCTCTGTTACAACTGCCTAACATCATCACTGTTCCAACTGCCTAACATCATCACTGTTCCAACTGCCTAACATCATCTCTGTTACAACTGCCTGACATCATCACTGTTCCAACTGCCTAACATCATCTCTGTTACAACTGCCTGACATCATCACTGTTCCAACTGCCTAACATCATCACTGTTCCAACTGCCTAACATCATCTCTGTTACAACTGTCTAACATCATCTCTGTTACAACTGCCTAACATCATCTTTGTTCCAACTGCCTAACATCATCACTGTTACAACTGCCTAACATCATCACTGTTACAACTGCCTAACATCATCACTGTTCCAACTGCCTAACATCATCTCTGTTACAACTGCCTGACATCATCACTGTTCCAACTGCCTAACATCATCACTGTTCCAACTGCCTGACATCATCACTGTTCCAACTGCCTAACATCATCTCTGTTCCAACTGCCTAACATCATCACTGTTCCAACTGCCTAACATCATCTCTGTTACAACTGTCTAACATCATCTCTGTTACAACTGTCTAACATCATCTCTGTTACAACTGTCTAACATCATCTCTGTTACAACTGCCTAACATCATCTCTGTTACAACTGCCTAACATCATCACTGTTCCAACTGCCTAACATCATCACTGTTACAACTGCCTAACATCATCTCTGTTACAACTGCCTAACATCATCTCTGTTACAACTGCCTAACATCGTCACTGTTACAACTGCCTAACATATTTTCTGTTACAACGGCCTAACATCATCACTGTTCCAACTGCCTAACATCATCTCTGTTCCAACTGCCTAACATCATCACTGTTCCAACTGCCTAACATCATCTCTGTTACAACTGCCTAACATCATCTCTGATCCAACTGCCTAACATCATCACTGTTCCAACTGCCTAACATCATCTCTGTTCCAACTGCCTAACATCATCACTGTTACAACTGCCTAACATCATCTCTATTCCAACTGCCTAACATCATCACTGTTCCAACTGCCTAACAACATCTCTGTTCCAACTGCCTAACAACATCACTGTTACAACTGCCTAACATCATCTCTGTTCCAACTGCCTAACATCATCTCTGTTCCAACTGCCTAACATCATCTCTGTTCTAACTGCCTAACATCATCACTGTTCCAACTGCCTAACATCATCTCTGTTCCAACTGCCTAACATCATCTCTGTTCCAACTGCCTAACATCATCACTGTTCCAACTGCCTAACATATTCTCTGTTACAACTGCCTACATCATCTCTGTTACAACTGTCTAACATCATCACTGTTACAACTGCCTAACATCATCTCTGTTACAACTGCCTAACATCATCACTGTTACAACTGCCTTACATATTCTCTGTTACAACTGCCTAACATCATCTCTGTTCCAACTGCCTAACATCATCTCTGTTCCAACTGCCTAACATCATCACTGTTCCAACTGCCTAACATCATCTCTGTTCCAACTGCCTAACATCATCTCTGTTCCAACTGCCTAACATCATCACTGTTCCAACTGCCTAACATATTCTCTGTTACAACTGCCTACCTCATCTCTGTTACAACTGTCCAACATCATCTCTGTTACAACTGCCTAACATCATCTCTGTTACAACTGCCTAACATCATCTCTGTTACAACTGCCTAACATCATCTCTGTTACAACTGCATAACATCATCACTGTTACAACTGCCTAACATCATCACTGTTACAACTGCCTAACATCATCTCTGTTACAACTGTCTAACATCATCTCTGTTACAACTGTCTAACATCATCTCTGTTACAACTGCCTAACATCATCTCTGTTACAACTGCCTAACATCATCTCTGTTACAACTGCCTAACATCATCTCTGTTACAACTGCCTAACATCATCTCTGTTACAACTGCCTAACATCATCACTGTTCCAACTGCCTAACATCATCACTGTTCCAACTGCCTAACATCATCTCTGTTACAACTGCCTGACATCATCACTGTTCCAACTGCCTAACATCATCACTGTTCCAACTGCCTAACATCATCTCTGTTACAACTGTCTAACATCATCTCTGTTACAACTGCCTAACATCATCTTTGTTCCAACTGCCTAACATCATCACTGTTACAACTGCCTAACATCATCACTGTTACAACTGCCTAACATCATCACTGTTCCAACTGCCTAACATCATCTCTGTTACAACTGCCTGACATCATCACTGTTCCAACTGCCTAACATCATCACTGTTCCAACTGCCTGACATCATCACTGTTCCAACTGCCTAACATCATCTCTGTTCCAACTGCCTAACATCATCACTGTTCCAACTGCCTAACATCATCTCTGTTACAACTGTCTAACATCATCTCTGTTACAACTGTCTAACATCATCTCTGTTACAACTGTCTAACATCATCTCTGTTACAACTGCCTAACATCATCTCTGTTACAACTGCCTAACATCATCTCTGTTACAACTGTCTAACATCATCACTGTTCCAACTGCCTAACATATTCTCTGTTACAACTGCCTAACATCATCTCTGTTACAACTGCCTAACATATTCTCTGTTACAACTACCTGACATCATCACTGTTCCAACTGCCTAACATATTCTCGGTTACAACTGCATACATCATATATGTTCCAACTGCCTAACATCATCACTGTTTCAACTGCCTAACATCCTCACTGTTACAACTGCCTAACATCATTTCTGTTCCAACTGCCTAACATCATCTCTGTTCCAACTGCCTAACATCATCACTGTTACAACTGCCTAACATCATCTCTATTCCAACTGCCTAACATCATCTCTGTTCCAACTGCCTAACATCATCACTGTTACAACTGCCTAACATCATCTCTATTCCAACTGCCTAACATCATCTTTGTTCCAACTGCCTAACATCATATCTGTTCCAACTGCCTAACATAATCACTATTCCAACTGCCTAACATCATCACTGTTACAACTGCCTAACATCATCACTGTTCCAACTGCCTAACATCATCTCTGTTACAACTGCCTAACATCATCACTATTACAACTGCCTAACATCATCACTGTTCCAACTGCCTAACATCATCTCTGTTCCAACTGCCTAACATAATCACTATTACAACTGCCTAACATCATCACTGTTCCAACTGCCTAACATCATCTCTGTTACAACTGCCTAACATCATCACTATTCCAACTGCCTAACATCATATCTGTTCCAACTGCCTAACATCATCACTGTTCCAACTGCCTAACATCATCTCTGTTCCAACTGCCTAACATCATCACTGTTCCAACTGCCTAAAATATTCTCTGTTACAACTGCCTACATCATATCTGTTCCAACTGCCTAACATCATCACTGTTCCAACGGCCTAACATCATCTCTGTTCCAACTGCCTAACATCATCACCGTTACAACTGCCTAACATCATCACCGTTACAACTGCCTAACATCATCTCTGTTCCAACTGCCTAACATCATCTCTGTTCCAACTGCCTAACATCATCACTGTTCCAACTGCTTAAAATCATATCTGTTCCAACTGCCTAACATCATCACTGTTCCAACTGCCTAACATCATCTCTGTTCCAACTGCTCTTCATCATCTCTGTTCCAACTGCCTAACATCATCACTGTTACAACTGCCTAACACCATCTCTGTTCCAACTGCCTAACATCATCTCTGTTCCACCTGCCTAACATCATCACTGTTCCAACTGCCTGACATCATCTCTTTTCCAACTGCCTAACATCATCTCTGTTCCAACTGCCTAACATCATCACTGTTCCAACTGCCTAACATCATCTCTGTTCCAACTGCCTAACATCATCACTGTTTCAACTGCCTAACATCATCTCTGTTACAACTGCCTAACATCATATCTGTTACAACTGCCTAACATCATCTCTGTTCCAACTGCCAAACATCATCTCTGTTCCAACTGCCAAACATCATCACTGTTCCAACTGCCTAACATCATCACTGTTACAACTGCCTAACATCATCACTGTTCCAACTGCCTAACATCATCACTGTTCCAACTATCTAACATCATCTCTGTTCCAACTGCCTAACATCATCTCTGTTCCAACTGCCTAACATCATCACTGTTCCAACTGCCTAACATCATCTTTGTTCCAACTGCCTAACATCATCACTGTTCCAACTGCCTAACATCATCTCTGTTACAACTGCCTAACATCATCACTGTTCCAACTGCCTAACATCATCACTGTTCCAACTGCCTAACATCATCACTGTTCCAACTGCCTAACATCATCACTGTTTTAACTGCTGCTGATCTGAATGCCCTCTAGTCACGCCACCTTTCTCTTCTACTGTACTCTCCCTGTTGTTTCTACTCAGGATTCGACCTCGCTACCAACAGTCATTTCCTGTTCCTCACTGCCTCTTTCTGGTTGCCCCTATCCCCCCTCCACCATGCCCATTCTGACCTCCATCCCCACCTGCTTCTTCCTGCTCCTCCTTCCCCTGGTGGTGTCCTCTCTCTGGGTTTCATTCTCCAGCCAGCAGCCTCTCCTCTTGAAAAACCACACAGGACAGGTTAGTATTATAGACAATGATCATGATCACCATGTAGCTAGGGAGACACCGTAACACGTGCATCTTAACTGTCTCAAGTAGTTGAGGGAGATTTTAACAGAGGAGGAAGCCATTTTTGATGAACATAGAGACACCCCTCCACGGGTCCTTCCATTCTCCCCGCCTCACCTTTCCCAGAAAGCTTTGTTGTCCCGAGATCTTCCTCTTGGCCTCCGCCACTGGTCCCTGGACCCCCCTGCTGTCCTGGAAGCTGTTGCCCACTAACGAGACCCTCCAGCTAGGTACAGGTTCTCTCCTAGCCCCTTGTGGCTCCTGGAGCTCTGGGCATCTCCCATCTGCAGTAGCAGGGCCCGGCCTGCAGGGGGCTCCTCTCCTCCTCAGTGCCACACTGGGCATGCTCACATCATCACCTTGCCTCTCCTCCTTGCTCCTGGCTTTCTGAATGGCTTGAAGCTTACCGGCTGGGCCAGTCGCAGCAGAGTTTGTTGTCATGTCTTTGAAGGATGGTATCGTTGTATTTACGTCATTGAGTCCTTCGTCGCTGTCATAGCGCCTCTCCTCTTCCTCCTCTGTGGGATCAAGGGATCAATATAATACATTAGAAACTGTCAAGAGATCAGTTGTGGCACGACCATCTCAATCTCAGGCTCTATCTGATGACAGTGTAGAGTAGCTATATCGTAAAATAACTGTGGCCTTTACCTTTACCCTTTAGGCAACAAACTATCACACAGCACAGAGAGGCAGTGAAGACACCACACAAACTATCACACAGCACAGAGAGGCAGTGAAGACACCACACAAACTATCACACAGCACAGAGAGGCAGTGAAGACACCACACAAACTATCACACAGCACAGAGAGGCAGTGAAGACACCACACAAACTATCACACAGCACAGAGAGGCAGTGAAGACACCACACAAACTATCACACAGCACAGAGAGGTAGTGAAGACACCACACAAACTATCACACAGCACAGAGAGGCAGTGAAGACACCACACAAACTATCACACAGCACAGAGAGGCAGTGAAGACACCACACAAACTATCACACAGCACAGAGAGGCAGTGAAGACACCACACAAACTATCACACAGCACAGAGAGGCAGTGAAGACACCACACAAACTATTACACAGCACAGAGAGGCAGTGAAGACACCACACAAACTATCACACAGCACAGAGAGGCAGTGAAGACACCACACAAACTATCACACAGCACAGAGAGGCAGTGAAGACACCACACAAACTATCACACAGCACAGAGAGGCAGTGAAGACACCACACAAACTATTACACAGCACAGAGAGGCAGTGAAGACACCACACAAACTATCACACAGCACAGAGAGGCAGTGAAGACACCACACAAACTATCACACAGCACAGAGAGGCAGTGAAGACACCACACAAACTATCACACAGCACAGAGAGGCAGTGAAGACACCACACAAACTATCACACAGCACAGAGAGGCAGTGAAGACACCACACAAACTATCACATAGCACAGAGAGGCAGTGAAGACACCACACAAACTATCACACAGCACAGAGAGGCAGTGAAGACACCACACAAACTATCACACAGCACAGAGAGGCAGTGAAGACACCACACAAACTATCACACAGCACAGAGAGGCAGTGAAGACAAACAGTGTATATATATATATATATTAATTCATATATATTAATATATATATATATATATATATACACTGTTTGTCTTCACTGCCTCTCTGTATATATATGTATATACTGTAGAACACACTACTATGGTCAGTTGGCCACCCAGAAATCTATGGCCTTTTCAATAACTGCGGTCAAGGAAACCCAATGGTCCTGTCTTTCTCATGGACAGACAAACATCAGTACACACACACACAGACACAAATGCATGCACACACACTCAATCACACACGCATGCAAGCACACACACGCACACACTCATACACACTCACATATCAGATCTTTATTGGCAGCTGTGTGTGGCTGACTAAAGGGGTCGTGTCGGGTGTCGAGACGTTGCTGACACACTTGACATTTACACAACGTTCTCGTCAACACTCTCTCACACACACGTACACACACACACTGGATGTACACAATAGGGTCACATCAATTTGACATTATTGGGGAGGCGGGGACATTTCGTCTCTACTGGTTGGGTTGAGGGGGTGAAGGAGGGGCGACAGGGGTGTGACATTCTAAAAGAGGCGATATTGGGGTTCACGTTACAGTGTGGTTTTGGGGGCAGCATGCCAGTGGGCAGCCATTAACGGTTTTAATGGTGTGACAGACGAGCCGGGAAGTGAGAGGAGGCCACCGTGATGGAAGACATCTCACTCTCTAACAAACACACACACACACACAGCCGGGAGACATCTCACTGAGACGTAACTTACCCTGGCCTGAGCACTCGCTGTTGCTCTTCCCCTCGTTCATTTCCTGCTTCACAGAGGCCACACCTCCTCTGCGGAGGACTCTGGTAGAAGGTCCGCCCAGTTTGACCCTTGGTCGACCTCTCCTTCTCCTCACCCCCTGATTGGGCACCCAGTCTTGCTGGTTACTGGATGTATCGGCTGCTGGGTGAACATGGAGAGATGGGTGTGTTAGTGTCAGGGAGTGTATGTGGTACAAGGTTTACGTGTGTTTGTGTTTTACCTGTGGCACTCCCTCTGCAGTTTGCATGGGCTCCAGATCTAGGGTCCCGTCTGCGGCAGTGCATGCTCCCTGACGGTGTACCTCTCTGGGCCACAACCTTCTGCTTCAGCTGGGTCACCCTCCGTGCTAGTCGGGAGCTCAGGCTGGGACGACCTCTCCTCCTTGTGAGGAAGCCATGATTAGTCATCGTCTTCCTCCGCTTCTCTCCGCCCCCTTCTGATTCATAATTCTCCGCCCTGAAAAACACAAAGAAGAGAAAGTTTGATTTTTAGAAAAGATGGAGAGACAAATACACGAAGAAGAGAGAGGTTGGATTTTAGAAACAAACAAACAAACAAAAAACAAAGGAGATCAAAGAAACGGTAACAGGTCATCTGATCTTTGCCATCTATACCTCTCACAAGAACTCTTTTACTTTCTCCCGTTTTCTCCTTCTCTCTGTCTAGCCTTTGATGAGTAGAGAGAGAGAGGGGGGTTCCTTTCCAGTGCGGACGCTGTGTTTGGAAGAGAAAGCCTTCTGTCGGTAAACTCTGAAATATCCAAGAGGAGTGTGAATATGAGACCCTGATGAATAACCACAAGAAAAATGGAAAATAGCTGGCAGCTACTGAAGAAAAACAGAGAGAGAAGGGTGGCAGGAAGGTGAGAGTTGGAGGGAGAAAGAGAGAGAGAGACAAGGCAGTCTCAGGGGGTGTCTGTCCATTGACCTAAGCTCCAGGGCTGGATGAATGAACACCTCTATTGAACACCACCACTCCCTGCTCCAGGGCTGGATGAATGAACACCTCTATTGAACACCACCACTCCCTGCTCCAGGGCTGGATGAATGAACACCTCTATTGAACACCACCACTCCCTGCTCCAGGGCTGGATGAATGAACACCTCTATTGAACACCACCACTCCCTGCTCCAGGGCTGGATGAATGAACACCTCTATTGAACACCACCACTCCCTGCTCCAGGGCTGGATGAATGAACACCTCTATTGAACACCACCACTCCCTGCTCCAGGGCTGGATGAATGAACACCTCTATTGAACACCAGCACTCCCTGCTCCAGGGCTGGATAAATGAACACCTCTATTGAACACCACCACTCCCTGCTCCAGGGCTGGATGAATGAACACCTCTATTGAACACCACCACTCCCTGCTCCAGGGCTGGATGAATGAACACCTCTATTGAACACCACTGCTCCACTACCCTCTTTCTCTTTCTATCCACCTCCTCTCAGGTTCTCTCTCTACCACCTCTCTCTCTTTCCCTCCCAGTCTCTGTCTCTCTGTCTCTCTTTTACTCTCTCAAATGCGCACATAGACAAACACACACACACACACACACACACACACACACACACACACACACACACACACACACACACACACACACACACACACACACACACACACACACACTCTGCTATGAGCAGCTGGTGTCTGAGGCAGGTGAATCCTATATTCCCTCAGAGCTCAGCATCTCCCTTCAAGGAAAAGAGAGGGAAGGAGGCGGGAGGGAAGGAGATGGGAGGGAGGGAGAAGGAAGGGAGGGAGGATTAAATTACGGAGGGAGGGAGGAAGAAAGAAGGGAGGCAGGGATGGATGGATGGATGCAGGGAGGGGGAGGGAGGCAGGGAGGAGGAAGAAAGGAGGGAAATAGATAGAGTTGGGGAAGGAGCAAAGGGAGACGGGAGAGGAGAGGATTAAGCAGAGAATGAGTGGAGGAAAGGAGGAGCATGAAAAGAGGAGGGGAAGATAGGATGTGTAATGTGAAACCTGAGAGAAATACCACCTGGTTGAGTTGTTATCTCAGACAGTCAGACAAAAAGAAAGGCAACACTGATCTGCTGAAGTCAGGATCTACAGAGAAGCCAGCTTCCTGCTGAGGTCAGGATCTACAGAGAAGCCAGCTTCCTGCTGAAGTCAGGATCTACAGAGAAGCCAGCTTCCTGCTGAAGTCAGGATCTACAGAGAAGCCAGCTTCCTGCTGAGGTCAGGATCTACAGAGAAGCCAGCTTCCTGCTGAAGTCAGGATCTACAGAGAAGCCAGCTTCCTGCTGAAGTCAGGATCTACAGAGAAGCCACCTTCCTGCTGAAGTCAGGATCTACAGAGAAGCCAGCTTCCTGCTGAGGTCAGGATCTACAGAGAAGCCAGCTTCCTGCTGAAGTCAGGATCTACAGAGAAGCCAGCTTCCTGCTGAAGTCAGGATCTACAGAGAAGCCAGCTTCCTGCTGAGGTCAGGATCTACAGAGAAGCCAGCTTCCTGCTGAGGTCAGGATCTACAGAGAAGCCACCTTCCTGCTGAAGTCAGGATCTACAGAGAAGCCAGCTTCCTGCTGAGGTCAGGATCTACAGAGAAGCCAGCTTCCTGCAGAAGTCAGGATCTACAGAGAAGCCAGCTTCCTGCTGAAGTCAGGATCTACAGAGAAGCCAGCTTCCTGCTGAATTCAGGATCTACAGAGAAGCCAGCTTCCTGCTGAAGTCAGGATCTACAGAGAAGCAAGCTTCCTGCTGAGGTCAGGATCTACAGAGAAGCCACCTTCCTGCTGAAGTCAGGATCTACAGAGAAGCCAGCTTCCTGCTGAAGTCAGGATCTACAGAGAAGCCAGCTTCCTGCTGAAGTCAGGATCTACAGAGAAGCCACCTTCCTGCTGAAGTCAGGATCTACAGAGAAGCCAGCTTCCTGCTGAAGTCAGGATCTACAGAGAAGCCAGCTTCCTGCTGAAGTCAGGATCTACAGAGAAGCCACCTTCCTGCTGAAGTCAGGATCTACAGAGAAGCCAGCTTCCTGAACCCCCCTAAACTCCTCATAACAAACTGCCACATCACTAAAACCTTGGGTTGCAAAATTCCGGGAACCATCAATAAATTCCCTGGTTTTCCTGAAATCCCGGTTGGAGGATTCCTGGAATCCGTACGGAATAAGCAGGAAATCCAGGGAATTTATTGAAAGTTTCCGGAATTTTGCAACCCTACCCATCCCACACATCAACTCTCCATGGCCCAGCCCTAACCTGTCTGTCACCATCACCCCCTGACCTCTCCTTTCAACCTTTGACCCCCAGTCAGTCCCTAAGCCCCAGCGATAGCCCTCAGTCACATCCTCACTGGAAGGAGAGTATGTGAAGAGGGGACAAGGGCAGTTGGTTGATGTAGAAAGATGTAAAATCAACAGAGAATGTAATTACTATAACAACAGCCTTCCCCTTTTTCCTCTCTCCAACACCGATGCCAACAAGTACTGCCACCAAGAGACCAGTTGCTAGAGAAACTCTCTCTCTCTCTCACACTCTGTCTCTCTCTCAAAGATTAAGGAATACACTAATGATACTACACACATTAATTAATTAATAAAAAAATACACCCTGTCACATACCAGCCAGCTCCAGTAATTAAACAAATATGGGATGTGTGTGTTGTGTGTGTGTGTCATCTGTGGGTTTGTGTGTGTGTTGTCATTTTTCATTAGTGTGTTGTAATCACTGTGGTAACCGTGATAAACGTTGTGCTTGTTTAATCAGTTTATCACGCTATCATAGGTGGAGCACAGCCAGAAAACACATCCATCAATATGATGACCTAACACTGGAATTTAACACTGTGTAGGGCATTAGGGGATTTGCTTTGTAATGGTGTGTGTGTGTGTGTGTGTGTGTGTGTGTGTGTGTGTGTGTGTGTGTGTGTGTGTGTGTGTGTGTGTGTGTGTGTGTGTGTGTGTGTGTGTGTGTGTGTGTAAGAAGAGGGGGTTGTAGAGTCATTCATCACTGTGATAAGTCTACATGGGGACTTTGTCCATATTAATATGTGCTAAGGGTGAGAGGGGGTCAGGACATGATCAATGGAGTGATAAATATGGTGTGCATGTGTGCGTGTGTAAGAGAGAGAGAGAGAGGCAGCAGTTCCTCTTATAAAGAAGCTCAACAAGGTTCATCTCAGGCAACAATATTTCTATGAGTCCTATATATAAGGAAAAACCAAGATGGCGCCGTACTGGATGGCTGTCGTTTTACAAGCTCTGACCCAAGACAGCTTTTCTGTGATTATTTTGTTCTTTATTTTGACTCTATTTCCTGTAATGTATCCTCTATTATTTCTTACAACCGACAAGAACTTTGAACATCAGATCGGCAGTTACTTACCCCAGTTCCGGCTTCTACTTCGACTCATCTATCCGAGCTAACCATCTCAGTCACCTGCTTCAATAGAAAATGCATCAGCGACGTTGTACCCACGTTGAAGGTTCGCTGCTTCCCCAATCAAAAGCCCTGGATTAACAACAAGTTGGTGCTAAACTAAAGGACAGGACTACCACACACAGAGCTATCGTGGACAACTCGAGTCTACGGCCGAAGACAGGAATAAGTACAAGAAGGCCCGCTATGACCTCCACAGAGTCATCAAACGAGTAAAAGGACAATATAGGAATAAGGTGAAATAAAATTACACAGGCTCTGACACCCGCCACATGTGGCAGGGGCTACAGTCTACTACGGATTACAAAGGAAGATCCAACCATGATCTGCCCAATGATGCCTCTCTACCAGACAAACTCAATGCATTTTATGCACGCTTTGACAACAACATTGATCCTGGCGTGAAGGCCGTCACATCTTTAGGGTCATTAATCAGGGCAACACCAGCAAGGCCACGGGCCCCGACGGTATTCCAGGGTGCGTTCTCAGAGCATGCGCAGAACAGCTTGCAGGCATATTCACGGTAATTTTCAACCTCTCCTTGTCCCAGTCTGTAATCCCCACATGTTTTAAAATGACCACAATCAAGGCTTCATGCCACAATGATTACTGCCCTGTAGCACTCACTTCTGTAATCATGAAGTGCTTTGAGAGGCTGGTTATGGCTCACATTAACTCCACCATCCCAGATACCTTAGAGCCACTCTAATTTGCATACCACCCCAACAGATCCATAGATGACGCAATCTCAATTGCTCTCCACACTGCACTCAACCACCTAGACAAGATGAATAACTATGTGAGAATGCTGTTCATTGACAACAACTCGTCACCAAGCTTAGGACTCTGGGTCTGAACACCTCCCTCTGCAATTGGACCCTGGACTTCGTGACGGACCAACCTGAGGTGGTGAGGGTAGGCAACATCACTTCCACCACACTGGCCCTTAACACAGGAGCCCCACAGGGGTGTGTGCTTAGTCCCCTCCTGTACTCCTTATTCAACCACGATTGTGTGGCCACGCACGACTCCAACACCATTTTCAAGTTCCCTGACGACACGACAGTAGTAGGCCTGATCATCGGCAACGATGAATCAGCCGAGAGGGAGGAGGTCAGTGACCTGGCAGTGTGGTGCTGGAGCAACAACTTCACCATCAACGTCAGCAAGACCAAGGAGCTGATCGTGGACTACAGAAAACGTAGGAGCGAGCATGTCCCCATCCACACCAACAGGGCGACAGTAGAGCATGTAAACAGCTTCATGTTCCTCTAATCACTAAAGACTTAAAGTGGTCCAAACACACACACAGTCATGAAGAAGGCACGACAGTGCCTCTTCCCTCTGAGGAGGTTGATCAAGTTTGGCGTGGGCCCTCAAATCCTTAAAAGGTTCTACAGCTGTACAATTGAGAGTGTATTGACTGGCTGCATCATTGCTTGGTATGGTAACAGCACCGCCCTCGATTGCATGGCGCTACAGAGGGTTGTGAACACAGCCCAGTACATCACCGGGACCGAGCTCCCTGCCATCCAGGACCTCTATATCAGGTGGTGTGAAAAGAAGGCCGGAAAATCGTCCATGACCCCAACCACCCAAGCCATAGACTATATTCTCTGTTGCTGCACGGCAAGAGGTACCGGTGCATCAAGTCTGACACCAACAGGCTCTTGAACAGCTTCTGTCTACAAGCAATACAACTGATAAATAGCAAACAAAATAGCTACATGGAACGAGTTTACCTTGTATCTTTATTGACCTTTAATTTCAATATTTGCACTCTCTATGCACATTCACAAGGCCCTAAATACTCCCACACACAGTGTCACTCCAACACACACACACACACACACACACACACACACACACACACACACACACACACACACACACACACACACACACACACACACACACACACACACACACACACACACACACACACGCACACACACACACACTGTCAACACACACACTGTCACTCACTCCATCATCTGCTCACTCACACATAATATGCACAGACATTTATACTGACTCCACAGACCCACACACCCACTAACATACAAGCTGCTGCTACTCTGTTTATCATATATCCTGTTGCCTAATCGCCCTATATCTACTTCCATCACTCCAGTATCCCTGCAAATGTACATATGTTATTTGAACTGACTTTTCAAATATGTTCTGTATATAGTATGCTTAGTTACTTACTTTATGGTGTATTTCATATTTCTTATTCTTATTTCTCATGTTTTTTTCAAGTAATACATTGTTATTGATTATTGCATTGTTGGGTTTTGAGTTTGCAAGAAAGGGATTTCACTGTATTTGTGCATGTGACATTAAAACTTGAAACTTGTATAAGTGAATAAATGGATAGGAGAATCCCTGCGGAGACACTCGCCTGAGTCTCTTGGGGCCGTCTGAGGCGCTGGGACTGGAGATAGACTTGCGTTTCCTGGGGCGACCGGGCCCTCTGCGAGCAGGGCTGTGAGAGGTCTCTGCTTTCTGGCGGTCATGTTTTCTCTGCAGCTTTGTCAGTTCTCTCTGTTTCTCTTTGTAACGTCTCTGGATCTCCGCTAGCTGGACTCGTATCGCTAGCTCCGCTCCATCCACCGTCTCCATGACACCCTTCACCGGACACATCTGCAGACAGACAGACATGAAGTATATAGTAGATTGTAAATGGACAGTACTGTGTGATGGTACATAGAAAATGTAGCTTGTGTATCTGTGTGTATATACAGTACAGTTATATACTGTGTATCTATGTATATACTGTACAGTGTATACTGTATATCTGTGTATATATATATATAGTACAGTTATATACTGTGTTTTAACATGTATGTACAGTACCGTTATATACTGTGTATCTGTGTAGCCTAGTGGTTAGCGGCAGCGTAGCCTAGTGGTTAGAGCGTTGGACTAGTAACCGAAAGGTTGCAAGATCGAATTCCCGAGCTGACATTTGTTCTTAACTGACTTGCCTAGTTAAATAAATAAAATAAAAAATAAAAAATACAGTACAGTACCGTTATATACTGTGTATTTATACACTACCGTTATATACTGTGTATCTGTGTGTATATATACAGTACAGTTATATACTGTGTATCTGTGTATATATATATATATATATATATATATATATATATATATATATATATATATATATATAGTACAGTTATATACTGTATAAATATACAGTACCGTTATATACTGTGTATATATAGTACAATTATTTACTGTGTATCTGTGTATATACAGTTAAATACTGTGTATCTGCGTATATACAGCACAGTTATATACTGTGTAGCTGTGTATATACAGTAAAGTTATATTCTGTACATGTGCATTATATGTTTGAGTAAACAAGTGTGTATACCTACAGGACTGTCTGTGTGTGCAGATTTGAGTGTGTGTGTTCAGTTCTGTATGTGTATGGAAAGTTCTATGTGTGTTTAGGCATACACACATACCGGCTCGTGGCGAGGCGTCCAGCTGCATTTCCGCCGCAGGTTGAAGGTCCTCCTGACGGGACAGTGCTTCCCCTCCCCCCTCCCTGGAGCTCCTCCCCCAAGCTCCAGACTGCGAGCCGCAGCCAGGGTCGCCAGGCTACTAAGGTCAAAGATCAAAACGTCCTCTCCTGAGGAGAGAGAGAAGATAATTACATTATTTTTTACTTTTGCCGCCCCCTAAACAAGTGATTGGCAAACAAGGTGAGCGTTAGCTAAGTTATAGCATTCACACACACACACACACACACACACACACACACACACACACACACACACACACACACACACACACACACACACACACACACACACACATCGGCTGAGTGAGAGGGAAAGAGGTGGACAGACGGAGAGAAAGAAGGAGGGAGAGTGCTAAAGGAGTGCTGTCTCTCCATCTATCACTGTCATTAACTCTGTCATTGTCACCGCCTGCAGATCAACTAGAATATTCATGAGGGACCAGCCAGCCCACACACACGCACACACCGGTTCATTTCGCCGAGCTGCAGAGACAGTCAAATTGCTGCGCACAAGAGAAAAGTAGAGGGAGAGAGAGGATGATAGAGACAAAGGGAGGGAGGGAGGCGGAGAAGGGAGAACGAGGCAGAGGAGAAATAGGTGGAGAAGGGAAGATAAGGCAGAAGAGAAAGGAGGACGAGAAGGGAGGACAAGGTAGAGGAGGAGGAGAAGGGAAGATGAGGCAGAGGAGGAGGAGGAAGAGAAAGGGGGACTAGGTAGAGGAGAAGGAGGAGGAGAAGGGAGGACAAGGTAGAGGAGAAGGAGGAGGAGAAGGGAGGACAAGGTAGAGGAGAAAGAGGAGGAGAAGAGAGGACAAGGTAGAGGAGAAGGAGGAGAAGGGAAGATAAGGCAGAGGAGAAAGAGGAGGAGAAGAGAGGACAAGGTAGAGGAGAAGGAGGAGTAGAAGCAATAAGAGGCTAAGTATGAATTTATTGTCCTACATCTCCTCATTACTGACATGGACACAAACCAATTTACCCTTAGAAGAGGGGAAAGAAGGGTACTGACTCAGTCTACTAAGGAGAAAGAGAGGGAAAGAGAGGGAGGGGGAAGAAGGGGAGAGAGAGAGAGAGAGAGAGAGAGAGAGAGAGAGAGAGAGAGAGAGAGAGAGAGAGAGAGAGAGAGAGAGGGGAGAGAGGGAGAGAGAGGGAGAGAGAGAGAGAGAGAGAGAGAGAGAGAGAGAGAGAGAGAGAGAGAGAGAGAGAGAGAGAGAGAGGGAGGGAGGGAGGGAGGGAGGGAGGGAGGGAGGGAGGGAGGGAGAGAGAGAGAGAGAGGGAGGGAGGGAGGGAGGGAGGGAGGGAGGGAGGGAGGGAGGGAGAGAGAGAGAGAGAGAGAGAGAGAGAGAGAGAGAGAGAGAGAGAGAGAGAGAGATTATAAATACAACCCATATTTATGTTTATTTATTTTCCCTTTTGTACTTTAACTATTTGCACATAATATGACATTGGAAATGTCTTTATTATTTTGGAATTTTGTGAGTGTAATGTGTACTGTACATTTTTTTTATTGTTTATTTCACTTTTGTTTATTATCTATTTCACTTGCATTAGTAAACATATGCCAATAAAGTCCTTACATTGAAAAAAAGAGAAAGAGAAGGAGAGAGGGGAAGAGAGAGGGGGGAGAGGGGGAGATGGCATAGCAAGAGAAAGAAGGAGAAGGCGAGTGAGCAAGAGACATTTAGACCAGTCGACAGAGCAGAAGAGAAGAGAGAGATGGATGATAGAAGAACAAGAGAGAGAAAGGGGTGTGTCTGCTTGGCCAATAAGGAGCAGTGTCTGGCTTTACTACTGACCCACTCACAGCTGGACCACTGGAGCTGAACGGCTATTCACTTACAATATTACAAAGCTGTGTGTAAGCTCAAACCATAGAACAGGCAGGGCACACATAATATATTAAAAGAGAGGAAGGCTGGGAGAAGGAACTGAAAGTAAGGGATGGAGAGAACGCGTGTGAGTGAGATGGAAAGTGAGAAAGAGTGGGATAAAGAGAGAGTTAATTAAATAATTAATTAACCAATACCTTCACAGAGAGAGAGAGAGAGAGAGAGAGAGACACAGAGAGAGAGACAGAGAGAGATAGACAGGAAGGAAGGAAGGAAGGAAGGAAGGAAGGTAGGAAGGAAGGAAGGAAGGAAGGAAGGAAATAAGGTAGAATGTATCTTGTCCTGGTTGGAAGAGGACAGCGGAGTCTCGTCTGTCAGATCTCTGGGCCAATGAGAGGCTCTGGTTACCCCTGACTGGATGACATCACCGCTGACATCAACAGAGGAAGGCCGCCACAGATCAGTACCTTCCGCCCGCCCTCCCGCCTCACACAACGCTGTGCCGCACCTAATCATTATTTGCACTTAATTCTGTCATCAGGAAGGAATTACACAGAACATTACATGGCTTTTATAAATGATAAGAAGAAACAAGGACAAATGGAGAAAAGCGCAGCCGGTGTGGTTCATCTGGGATAACTTAACAGTTTATACACACGCACACACAAGTGTAAATACAAACATATTCTCTCAGGGGGACAAGGGGAAAATATGAATTGTTTAAATTAGAACTGTTTTATACAAGAACTTCTAATTAGTCAAGCTACACTCTAGAGCCTGAGGGAGGGAGAGATGGAGGGAGAGAGGGATGGAGAGATGGACTGAGGGAGGGAGGGAGAGATGGAGGGAGGGAGGGATGGAGATATGGACTGAGGGAGGGATGGAGGGAGGGAGAGATGGAGGGAGGGAGAGATGGAGGGAGGGATGAGACACTAACATTCTTGTATTGTGTATGTTTCTCTCTCCTATCTATCCATTTCCCCTCTCCACCTCTCCTCATTCATCCCCCCTTTCCCATACAAATCCACCCCATCTCCCCCTCTCCCCCAACTACATCTCATCCTCCAGGGAAACATTTGATCTTTGGAGTTGAACAGAGAACATAGGAAGGAAGCTACACTGTCAGTGTGTGTGAATGTGTGTGCGCTCACACATTTTCTCTCCACTCACCTCCTGTCTCTCTCTCCTTCTCCCTGTTCCTCTGCAGTATCCCCAGATCAGCCAACTCTCCCAGTATCTCCATGCCTCGGTGTGGGAGTGGGCGTGGGGCAGGCAGTGGTGTGGTGGAGGGGAGCATAGCGGGGTAGCGGTCATCCCGGGTGGCACACAGCGCCGCAGCAATGAGAAGCTCCAGACTCCAGATGCAGGGATCATCACTGAGGGTAGAGGACGGTGCTGGAGTTGGGGCTGGGGCTGGGGTTGGGGTTGGGGTTGGGGCTGGGGCTGGGGTTGGGGTTGGGGCTGGGGTTGGGGTTGGGGCTGGGGTTGCGGTTGGAGAATTCTGGGGGCTGCTTAGTAACTCCACAGAGGCTTCACTCTGACTCCTCCTACCCCCTTCCTTCTCCTCTATGTTCTCCTCCTCCTTACTCATCTCTCGCTCCTCTTTCTCCTCTACCTCCTCCTCCTTACTCTTCTCTCTCTCCTCCTTCTCCTCTATGTTCTCCTCCTCCTTACTCCTCTCTCTCTCCTCTTTCTCCTCTACCTCCTCCTCCTTACTCTTCTCTCTCTCCTCCTTCTCCTCTATGTTCTCCTCCTCCTTACTCCTCTCTCTCTCCTCTTTCTCCTCTACCTCCTCCTCCTTACTCTTCTCTCTCTCCTCCTTCTCCTCTATGTTCTCCTCCTCCTTACTCCTCTCTCTCTCCTCTTTCTCCTCTACCTCCTCCTCCTTACTCTTCTCTCTCTCCTCTTTCTCCTCTACCTCCTCCTCCTTACTCTTCTCTCTCTCCTCCTTCTCCTCTACCTCCTCCTCCTTACTCTTCTCTCTCTCCTCCTTCTCTACCTTCTCCTCCTTACACCTCTCTCTCTCCTCCTTCTCCTCTACCTCCTTCTCCTCCTCACCTCTCTCTCTCTCCTCCTCCCCATGTATAGTTAGCTCCAGGGAAACAGTACAATCTGGTATGTGGTTATTTTTCAACTCTACTGAACTTTCCTCCTTCTCCTCTTTCTTCTCCTCTGCTGGTTGTGAGTCTTTCAAGTTAGCTGGCTGAGCCAGGCTGCCCACAAAGACCTCTACTTTCTGGGCATCCTCAGAAGCAGAGACTGGGGCTGGAGCTGGAATTGTGGCTGGGGATGGGTCTGAGGATGAGTTTGAAACTTGGGCAGGACAAGACACCATTTCAGGGGTCTTCACTCCAAATAGTGGGGGCTCAGATACTGATTGCCCATCCACCTCTGCTCCTTCTCGTTCCCTTTCTACAACTCCACTAGATTCTACAACTGTGCAGCCATTCTCCTTCTCTTTTTCCGCATCCTCATTCTCCACAATCCCTGTGGTGTGTGGGCGGAGCTTAGGGCAGGGTTCAGCTGGCTCCACCTCCAGATCAGCATGTTCAGCAAATCGAGCGTCCTCTAGGGAAGGACCAGCCTTGTAACGCATGGTGATTTCTTGATAGGTGTAACCTGGTGGAAGATCTGAGACAGAGAAAGAATATAACTCCTTTAGTCAAGACTAATAATCAATCAATCAGTAAGGCAACAGAGAGCTACAATAGTTGGGGACATGGCTACAGTAAGTGTACAGGCAGCAGGAGATAGGGCATCCCAGCAGTTTGTGCAGCTAGGCTATATGTGTGTGTGTGTGGGGGGGGGGGGGGGGCACCAGAGAAATGCATATCCTTCAGCCTACTGTCTTTCAAGGACCTCTGCAAGATAAGGAGGGTCTGTCTGAAATGTCTCTGACCTCCCACATATAGTACACACACACACACACACACACACACACACACACACACAAACACACACACATCGAGACACAGACACATAGACACACACATAGACACACAGACACATAGACACACAGACACATAGCCACACACACACACACACACACACACACACACACACACACACACACACACACACACACACACACACACACACACGAGACACAGACACAAATAGCCACACAAACAAATAGCCACACACACAAATAGCCACACACACACATAGCCACACACACACACATAGACACACATACACACACACACATAGACACATAGACACACACACACACAAACACATAGCTACATAGCCACACACACACACACACACATAGACACATACACACATAGGCACACACACACACACACACACACACACACACACACACACACACACACACACACACACACACACACACACACACACACACACACACACACACACACACACACACACACACACATAGACTATGGGTCCTTCCTTGCTTCAAACATTCTTTGCAGAATCAAAGAACAACAGGCTTCACAGGCCTTCTCCTGGGGTGTAGGGGTTTCTTATCTTTCCTACAGCATCATCCTCTCTCTCCTGGGGTGTAGGGGTTTCTTATCTTTCCTACAGCATCATCCTCTCTCTCCTGGGGTGTAGGGGTTTCTTATCTTTCCTACAGCATCATCCTCTCTCTCCTGGGGTGTAGGGGTTTCTTATCTTTCCTACAGCATCATCCTCTCTCTCCTGGGGTGTAGGGGTTTCTTATCTTTCCTACAGCATCATCCTCTCTCTCCTGGGGTGTAGGGGTTTCTTATCTTTCCTACAGCATCATCCTCTCTCTCCTGGGGTGTAGGGGTTTCTTATCTTTCCTACAGCATCATCCTCTCTCTCCTGGGGTGTAGGGGTTTCTTATCTTTCCTACAGCATCATCCTCTCTCTCCTGGGTTGTAGGGGTTTCTTATCTTTCCTACAGCATCGTCCTCTCTCTCCTGGGTTGTAGGGGTTTCTTATCTTTCCTACAGCATCATCCTCTCTCTCCTGGGTTGTAGGGGTTTCTTATCTTTCCTACAGCATCATCCTCTCTCTCCTGGGGTGTAGGGGTTTCTTATCTTTCCTACAGCATCATCTTCTCTCCTGGGGTGTAGGGGTTTCTTATCTTTCCTACAGCATTGTCCTCTCTCTCCTGGGGTGTAGGGGTTTCTTATCTTTCCTACAGCATCATCCTCTCTCTCCTGGGGTGTAGGGGTTTCTTATCTTTCCTACAGCATCATACTCTCTCTCCTGGGGTGTAGGGGTTTCTTATTTTTCCTACAGCATCATACTCTCTCTCCTGGGGTGTAGGGGTTTCTTATCTTTCCTCTCTCAACACCTCTACTGCTATCGGGTCTCCACCTTTCTTTCCATATCCTTCTTTCACACATTCTCTATAAATGTTTCTCTCTCCTGCTACTCCTCTCCCTCTCTTGCTTTCTCTCTCACACACATTCTCGCTCTCTCTCCTTCTCTCCCTCCTCTTTTATCTCAGTAGTAAATGAAGGCGGGTACAGACCATAACCTTGGGAACAGATGAAATGTGCCTGTGTTTCTTGTCTCTCCTCCACAGAGCAGAGGGAATCAGGGAGAAGACCAACTCTGTCTATCCTCTTGTGTCTGTATTTTAGGGGGTGTTGATGAATACTATATCAGACATAAAGACACAGCACAAGAGAGAGTGCCAGAGAATAAAGCTCAAGAGGGAGTGCCTGTGGTGTATATTTGTGAGTAAAAGGAAGAAACTGAGAAAGCTGGGAGAGAGTGTGTGACAGGGTCAGAGTGCGTGGGCTACTTGTGGGTGACAGGGTCAGAGTGCGTGGGCTACTTGTGTGTGACAGGGTCAGAGAGCGTGAGCTACTTGTGTGTGACAGGGTCAGAGTACGTGGGCTACTTGTGTGTGACAGGGTCAGAGTACGTGGGCTACTTGTGTGTGACAGGGTCAGAGTGTGTGGGCTACTTGTGGGTGACAGGGTCAGAGTGCGTGGGCTACTTGTGTGTGACAGGGTCAGAGTGCGTGGGCTACTTGTGTGTGACAGGGTCAGAGTGCGTGGGCTACTTGTGTGTGACAGGGTCAGAGTGCGTGGGCTACTTGTGTGTGACAGGGTCAGAGAGCGTGGGCTACTTGTGTGTGACAGGGTCAGAGTACGTGGTCTACTTGTGTGTGACAGGGTCAGAGTGCGTGGGCTACTTGTGTGTGACAGGGTCAGAGAAAGTGGGCTACTTGTGTGTGACAGGGTCAGAGAGCGTGGGCTTCTTGTGTGTGACAGGGTCAGAGTGCGTGGGCTACTTGTGTGTGACAGGGTCAGAGTGCGTGGGCTACTTGTGTGTGACAGGGTCAGAGTGCGTGGGCTACTTGTGGGTGACAGGGTCAGAGTGTGTGGGGCTACTTGTGGGTGACAGGGTCAGAGTGCGTGGGCTACTTGTGTGTGACAGGGTCAGAGTGCGTGGGCTACTTGTGGGTGACAGGGTCAGAGTGCGTGGGCTACTTGTGTGTGACAGGGTCAGAGTGCGTGGGCTACTTGTGTGTGACAGGGTCAGAGAGCGTGGGCTACTTGTGTGTGAAAGGGTCAGAGTGAGTGGGCTACTTGTGTGTGACAGGGTCAGAGTGCGTGGGCTACTTGTGGGTGACAGGGTCAGAGTGCGTGGGCTACTTGTGTGTGACAGGGTCAGAGTGCTTGGGCTACTTGTGTGTGACAGGGTCAGAGTGCGTGGGCTACTTGTGGGTGACAGGGTCAGAGTGCGTGGGCTACTTGTGTGTGACAGGGTCAGAGTGCGTGGGCTACTTGTGGGTGACAGGGTCAGAGTGCGTGGGCTACTTGTGTGTGACAGGGTCAGAGTGCGTGGGCTACTTGTGTGTGACAGGGTCAGAGAGCGTGGGCTACTTGTGTGTGAAAGGGTCAGAGTGAGTGGGCTACTTGTGTGTGACAGGGTCAGAGTGCGTGGGCTACTTGTGGGTGACAGGGTCAGAGTGCGTGGGCTACTTGTGTGTGACAGGGTCAGAGTGCTTGGGCTACTTGTGTGTGACAGGGTCAGAGTGCGTGGGCTACTTGTGGGTGACAGGGTCAGAGTGCGTGGGCTACTTGTGTGTGACAGGGTCAGAGTGCGTGGGCTACTTGTGGGTGACAGGGTCAGAGTGCGTGGGCTACTTGTGTGTGACAGGGTCAGAGTGCGTGGGCTACTTGTGTGTGACAGGGTCAGAGAGCGTGGGCTACTTGTGTGTGACAGGGTCAGAGAGCGTGGGCTACTTGTGTGTGACAGGGTCAGAGTGCGTGGGCTACTTGTGTGTGACAGGGTCAGAGTGCGTGGGCTACTTGTGGGTGACAGGGTCAGAGTGTGTGGGCTACTTGTGTGTGACAGGGTCAGACAGCGTGGGCTACTTGTGTGTGAAAGGGTCAGAGTGCGTGGGCTACTTGTGGGTGACAGGGTCAGAGTGCGTGGGCTACTTGTGTGTGACACGGTCAGAGAGCGTGGGCTACTTGTGTGTGACAGGGTCAGAGTGCGTGGGCTACTTGTGTGTGACACGGTCAGAGAGCGTGGGCTACTTGTGTGTGACAGGGTCAGAGAGCGTGGGCTACTTGTGTGTGACAGGGTCAGAGAGCGTGGGCTACTTGTGTGTGACAGGGTCAGAGAGCGTGGACTACTTGTGTGTGACAGGGTCAGAGTGCGTGGGCTACTTGTGTGTGACAAGGTCAGAGTGTGCCAGGAAACATACAGCTCAGACATCAGTCCATCCATCCAAACTCACCTGGCTCTAAGGATTGTGTGTACTCCTGAGGCAGCTGCCCCTCTCCTCTTTCCCCTCTCTCCACTACTTTTAACAGGTGTGAGGGGGCGGGGCTTAGAGCTGGGGATCTTGGAGCTGCAGCCGCAGGGCTGGGGGCGGGGTTTAGAAGGTTCTGTGGGTGTGGTCTCCTGGAAGGGGAGTGGCAGCAGGGTGATTGGTGGCTGCTAGGACACACCCCCTGTGAAGGAGGGGTAGTCTTGGAGGGAGGGGTGTGGGAGAAGAGCTTAGCAGCACGGGAGGTTCTCGAGGTCTCGTGGAGAGGACGGTCATCAATGGTGATAGTAGTTTCCTCTGCCTTCCTCTATAGGGCGATGGAGGGGAGTAGAGAAAGAAATGTAGAGGGATGAACGAAAGGAGATATGGGAGAGAGAAAAGAGGGGGGAGAGACAGAGGGGAAAGAAGTTAGATCTGTTTTGAGCCCATGATAAGAGCCACGTATTCCTTAAAAACCCTTACCATCATGTTAGGAACACAGTGGGGGTTCTTGGGCAAACGCCACAAGCTAGTACAGACCTTTACAGACAGCCAAAGGTCATTGGCAGTCTGCTAGGATCCTTTGTCTCTTAACAAACTTTCTCTTTAAAAAGTAAAACCTGGTTTTCCCCTTTCTCTATGTTGAAACATCCCTGGCTCTTGTGGTTGAATATGCTACTGAATATGCTGAAGATGGTGAAAGCATGAACTCTGGGTTTGTTTCAGCATGTTATTTCCTAACTTCCTGATCCACGTGTGCAGACAGTTTCACAACATCATGAGTGTTGGTCATGGTCAAGGGGGAAACTGCAGTGTAGGTCATTTGGGCTACTGTTACTGGGAGCAAAAGTCACTTGGTTTAAGAGTATTCTCTCCACTAAAGGTTGTACACAAGTGTTGAGAGTGTATGTGTTGCCTTTGCGTAGTGTGTGTATGTGTTTACCTGTGGGTAGTGTGTGAGTGTTACCCTTGAGTAGTGTGTGTGTGTGTTTACCTGTGAGAGAGTGTGTGTGTGTGTGTGTGTGTGTGTGTGTGTGTGTGTGTGTGTGTGTGTGTGTGTGTGTGTGTGTGTGTTTACCTGTGAGAGTGTGTGTGTGTTTACCTGTGAGAGTGTGTTTACCTATGAGAGTGTGTCTGTGTTTATCTGTGGGTAGTGTGTGTGTTAACCTGTGAGTGTGTGTGTGTGTGTGTGTGTGTGTGTGTGTGTTTACCTGTGACAGTGTGTTTACCCATGAGAGTGTGTTTAACTGTGAGAGTGTTTGTGTTTACTTGTTAGAGTGTGTGTGTGTGTGTGTGTGTGTGTGTGTGTGTGTGTGTGTGTGTGTGTGTGTGTGTGTGTGTGTGTGTGTGTGTGTGTGTGTGTGTGTGTGTGTGTGTGTGTGTGTGTGTGTGTGTGATTACCTGTGAGAGTGTGTGTGGGTGGGTGGGTTTACCTGTGAGAGTGGGTTTACCTGTGAGAGTGTGTATATCTGTGAGAGTATGTGTTTACCTGTGAGAGTGTGTGTTTACCTGTGAGAATGTGTGTGTTTACCTGTGAGAGTGTGTACCTGTGAGAGTGTGTACCTGTGAGAGTGTGTGTTTACCTGTGAGAGTGTGTGTGTTTACCTGTGAGAGTGTGTGTGTTTACCTGTGAGAGTGTGTGTTGTCGGTGCATGTGCTCCATGGCCCTGTGTTGTTGTTGGTGGTGGTGGTGCTGCAGGGCATAGAGCTCCTGTTGTCGTAGGAACGGAGAACGGGAGTAAACAGCGTGATGCTGCATGTGGGGGGACGGGCCTCGGGCTCCATAGACCGAGGGCCACAGAGCTGACTGCTCCATCACATCTAGAGAGAGCAAAAGCGAGAGAGCGAGATAGCAAGAGAGAGAGAGAGTGTGTGGAACATAAGGAACATAAATTTCAACATACCAATTAGGATCTGGCTAAAAATACTTGAATCAGTCATAGAGCCCATTGCCCTTTATGGTTGTGAGGTCTGGGGTTCGCTCACCAACCAAGATTTCACAAAATGGGGCAAACACCAAATTGAGACTCTGCATGCAGAATTCTGCAAAAATATCCTCCGTGTACAACGCAGAACACCAAATAATGCATGCAGAGCAGAATTAGGCCGATACCCACTAATTATCAAAATCCAGAAAAGAGCCGTTAACCTGTTGGGGATGGGGGCGCTGTTTAGACTATTTATGCTAATGTGGCTAATTTTTTAAACGGCTTCCCACAAAATCCTTGATCGTACAATATGCATATTATTATTATTATTGGATAGAAAACAGTCTATAGTTTCTATAGGAGTTGAAATTTTGTCTCTAAGTGGAACAGAGCCCATTCTACAGCAATTTCCCTGACATGGAGTCAGATTTGAGAAACGTTGGCCACTTTTCTGAAGTCATTTAAACGGGCACTGTCGTTGCTATGACTATACGGACACTTCTTACGTCTTCCCCTGGATGCCTTTACGTGATGACGATTCCAACGGGCTCGATTGCTCGTTCACAGGCCCTACAAATGAAAAAAACCTTTAGCTAGCAAGTCTTTTCTTGCTGCGTAACGCGCGTGGAAGACACCGACCCTCTCCTGTTCCAAGCGTTAGTTTAGCCTGTTATATTTCTCCGGTCATCTTTTCACTCGTTATAGGAGTTACAAACATCACAAAGTAGTTAATTTAAAGCGTTTTATAGCAATTTATATCCGTTTAGTGCGATTTTGGGACATTTATTTTTGCAACGATGTGAAAAGTTGGGAACGCTTTTCAGTTCATCCCGAACGTAGTTGACATTTCCACATGGCAAGAGGACAGCTTTCCACCAAAAGACGATTTCTCCCAAGAAAGGATCCTTTGCCCAAGATACTGATGGAAGAACAGCTCAAGGTAGGACATTTTTATTATGATAAATCGTGTTTCTGTCGAAACATTTTAGTGGCTTAGGACGCCATGTTTTTTGACGTAGCTTCGCTTGGCGCAAACTGTATTGAAAAGTAAGGATAAATTAAAAAATGTAATAACGCAATTGTATTAAGAATTAAATTGTCTATCAATCCCTGTCCACCCTATATTTTTTAGTCACGTTTATGAGTATTTATGTATAAGAGTAGATCACTGTCTAAGTGGCGCAAGGACGTTTTCTTTACCAGCTTGTCTACATTTCACATTGTCTAACCATGATTTTGGTGGCTAAATATAAACATTTTCGATCAAACTGTATATGCATGTTGTAATGTGATGTTACAGGAGTGTCATCGGAAGAATTCTGAGAAGGTTAGTGAAAAAATTAATATCTTTTGGCGATGTTGACTTTTATCGCTCACTTTGGCTAGAATCAATGCTGGGCTGCTAATTGCTATGTGCTAAGCTAATATAACGATTTATTGTGTTTTCGCTGTAAGACACTTAGAAAATCTGAAATATTGTCTGTATTCACAGGATCTGTGTCTTTCGATTCGTGTATGCTGTGTATTTTTACGAAATGTTTGATGATTAGTAGTTAGGTAAACACGTTGCTCATTGTAATTATTCTAGTCCATTTGTGATGGTGGGTGCAATTGTAAACTATGCCATATACCTGAAATATGCACTTTTTTCTAACAAAACCTATCCCATACCATAAATATGTTATCAGACTGTCATCTAATGAGTTTTTTTGTTGGTTAGGGGCTATAAATATCTTAGTTTAGCCGAATTGGTGATGGCTACTGGTGTTGGTGGACAAATAAAAGATGGTGGATTATGCTAATGTGTTTTTAGGTAATAGATGTACATCTTTACATATTGTGTCTTCCCTGTAAAACATTTTAAAAATCGGAAATGTTGACTGGATTCATAAGATCTGTGTCTTTCATTAGCTGTATTGGACTTTAATGTGTGAAAGTTAAATATTTTAAAAAAATATTTTTTTTGAATTTCGCGGCACTGGTTTTTCAGTGGGGGGGGGGGGGGTGTGCCGCTAGCGCCACGCTGATCCTAGACAGGTTAAATTCTACAACCACCTAAAAGGAAGCAATTCCCAAACCTTCCATAACAAAGCCATCACCTACAGAGAGATGAACCTGGAGAAGAGTCCCCTAAGCAAGCTGGTCCTAGGGCTCTGTTCACAAACACAAACACACCCCACAAAGCCCCAGGACAACAGCACAATTAGACCCAACCAAATCATGAGAAAACAAAAAGATAATTACTTGACACATTGGAAAGAATTAACAAAAAAACCAGAGCAAACTAGAATGCTATTTGGCCCTAAACAGAGAGTACACAGTGGCAGAATACCTGACCACTGTGACTGACCCAAACTTAAGGAAAGCTTTGACTATGTACAGACTCAGTGAGCATAGCCTTGCTATTGAGAAAGGCCGCCGTAGGCAGACATGGCTCTCAAGAGAAGACAGGCTATGTGCACACTGCCCACAAAATGAGGTGGAAACCCGAGCTGCACTTCCTAACCTCCTGCCCAATGTATGACCATATTAGAGACACATATTTCCCTCAGATCACACAGATCCACAAAGAATTCGAAAACAAATCCAATTTTGATAAACTCCCATATCTACTGGGTGAAATTCCACAGTGTGCCATCACAGCAGCAAGATTTGTGACCTGTTGCCACAAGAAAAGGGCAACCAGGAAAAAACAAACACCATTGTAAATACAACCCATATTTATGCTTACTTATTTTAACTTGTGTGCTTTAACCATTTGTACATTGTTACAACACTGTATATATTTAATATGACACTCGTAATGTCTTTATTGTTTTGAAACTTCTGTATGTGTAATGTTTACTGTTAATTCGTTTTGTTTGTTTCACTTTTGTGTATTGTCTACTTCATTTGCTTTGGCAATGTTAACACATGTTTCCCATGCCAATAAAGCCCCTTGAATTGAATTGAATTGAATTGAGAGAGAGAGAGAGAGAGAGAGAGAGAGAGAGAGAGAGAGAGAGAGAGAGAGAGAGAGATAGATGCCACATACAATATCACTTTTGTATATTATCTACCTCGCTTGCTTTGGCAATGTTAACACATGTTTCCCATGCCTGTAAAGCCCTTTGAATTGAATTCAGGGAGAGGCCATACACAGAGCGAGAGAGAGCGAGAGCGAGAGCGAGAGCGAGAGCGAGAGCGAGAGCGAGAGAGAGAGAGAGAGAGAGAGAGAGAGAGAGAGAGAGAGAGAGAGAGAGAGAGAGAGAGAGAGAGAGAGAGAGAGAGAGAGAGAGAGAGAGAGAGAGAGAGAGAGAGAGAGAGAGAGAGAGGGGAAGAGGCCACACTCACAGAGAGCAAGAGAGAGAGAGGAAAGGAAAGGCTGTGCAACCACTGCACAACTGCAGAACCTGAGACGGAGCTGCATTTCCTGACAAAATGTCAAAAATATAAAACAATTAGAGAGTGTCATTTCCCCAAATTTGAAACCCTCTCTCTCTCTCTCTCTCTTTCTCTCTCTCTCTTTCTCTCTCTCTCTCTCGTCTTTATGTGCATGGCAAGGCACACATTCCCATATGTCCCATCAGACGCTCACACACACATCCCTCCGTGGCTGCCACTGACGTTGCTGGGAACCTTTGTTCTGTGAGATTAGTCTGAGTGGGATTAAGTTTCCCTGGGGAAGGGTTCAGTGGATGCACTTCCCCTCTCTGTAGGAACTCCCAAGGAGCGAGGCAAGAGAGCAGGCAGATAATTACATTTCACAGCCTGTTTGCAAAGGAGCAGCAACACACACACGCCACAATCATCTGACTATGTCATACCTCACACACACCGCAAAATTCCACCACATAGGAGCACACACTCATCCCACACACTCACACACTGCATCTCTCTGTCTGTAGCTGAACCATGAGAAGAAGTGCCATCTCTCTCCCTGTGTTTAGGTATCATTAGCTAATCATAGTAAAATGGTTGACTAAGTCTCTGTGTTTCACAGCTCTGATAATGGGAGTAGATATTCTAATGTCTCCTCTCTGAGCGTAAAGCATTATGCAAACCATTCTAATGGAGGTTCATCTTCAGCGCTGGCTAACTGGCTGAGTGTGTGTGTGTGTACAGGGCCTGCATGTGTATTTGTGTGTCTTACCCAGGTGGTGGTGTGCAGGCTCAGAGGGCAGGACCACCAGGGAGCCAGAGGGGTCCTGGGACAGAGGCAGGCCAGGGCCGAACCCTGGGCCCATACTCTGGTGCAGCGCAGCATGGCTCAGACCTGAGAGACAGAAAACACAAGATGAGAACATGAACTTTGGATTTGTTTCTGCATGTTATTTCCAAACTTCCTGATCCACGTGTAAAGACAGTTGCACAACATTGTGAGCGTTTGTCATGGTCTGTGGGGAAACTGCATGCTCAGCTCACCATATGAATGGCCCATCCAGAGGGAGGGACTTCCAGTCCGCTGCATCCAATGGTGGTGGGCGTGAGCAGAAGGGTCTCCACCTAATTGGCTGGCCCCGCCAGGCACCAGAAGGTGAGATGTCAGGTCACCATGGCAACTGCTGGATGGGTGGATCCTGGCAAACTCCCCTCTCTCCTGGTTTTCCCTGATGAGGAGTTCTCTGTCTCGGTCGAGGTGATGAAGGCTCAGCTGCTCCTCGGTCATCCTCTTTCTCTCTTCTGCCTCCCGGACCAGCGGGTACACAGACCGAGACACACCTTGCAACACACAGAGGGAGGGTTTAGAAAGCAGCTATGGCAACCTTAAAACAAAGCTAACCTAGCAATGTCAAAATTCATAATTCATAATTCATAATACATAATTCATCATTCATAAGTAATGCCAGACTTCTAACACAATGCAGCTATTGAAAAAGTTGCAAAACCATTAAAAAAACGTTTAGATACTGAAGTTAATAAAAATACAGAGACATACAGATGCATAGATTCAGCACTCACCTTTGACACTGGGCAGAACCCTGCCCTGTCGGCTGTGTCCTGGGTGGGTGTCTGAGGGGTGTTGGGGGGGCTCTCTCTGCCGGGCGACCGCCACAGCTATACCCACAGGGGGCTGTCGGACCTCCCCCTCCCCGTGTGTCTCCCCCGCCTCCCTTCTACCTCTCCCCCCTCCATCCATCCTCTCCCCCTCGCTGGTGGACCCTCTCCTGGGGGGTAGGGGCTGTTTGGGGTGGTCCTGAGGGGTGCTGGATCTGCCCCCCTTCTCGCCCCTCTCGCCCCCCTGCTTCAGGCAGCCCAGCCCCCCGAAGAGACTCCTCTGGGAGAGCAGCAAAGGCTGCTGGGAACTGTAGTTCATCAGGTTCTTCATGGCACTGCTCTCTCCTTCTGGGTGGGGGGAGGAGCGGGAGGAGGGGTGAGGGTGAGAGGGATGAGGAGCTGTCTTACAGTGCTGTTGATCGTGGTGGTTTTGAGTCTTGTTATCTGGGTAGGACTCTGAGTATGGGGAGATCCTCCTCTCGTCCTCTTGGGGACCCCTCGGTATCCCCCAGGGGTGCAGCGTGGAGGGAGTTTGACCCCCGTACCCCATGACAACACCCTCACTCTTCTGATTCCGATTCTGCTTCCCCCCCTCTCTCCCCCTCTCAGTCCCTGATCCATCAGAACCCGACCCGCTTCCATGACTACTGTGCCGCTGGTGCAGTATCCTAGCAACCTTCTGTCCCTCTCTCTGGGCACCTCCACTCCCCCCCAACCCCCCCTTTCCATCAGGAGGACCTGAGTGTGAACAGTCCCGGAAGGGCGGGGTGCTGGCGTAGGGCCCAGTCTTGGGGTGAGCACTCTGGGCTTCCAGAGGCAGGGAGGCCCGGTAGACCTCTAGGACCTCTAGGTTTCCCCTGGTGGAAGAGGCCTCTAGGCTGCAAGAGCGAGGCCCAGACTGGTGGTTAGGGTTATGGGGCTGAGGCTGGGAGTTGGGCTGGGTATTCTGGCTGTGGTGTTGGTTGTAGTTGTGGTTCTGGTTCCAGTCTGGGGGCTTGTCTGCCTTGCAGTAGCCCAGCTGCTGCTGTGGCTGTGGCTGCTGCGTCTGGGACGACGGCTTCCTCTGGCAGCTACTAGACTGAGGACGATCAGGATGAGGATGAAGAGGAGAAGGAAGACTTTCACAAGATCCTCTTCCTCCTCCTCCTCCGCTGTTCTCTGCCCCTTTTTCATCCTTATCTCCTCCTCCTCCTCCTCCTCCAGCACCATGGCAGTCAGGGGACCCCATGTCCACTAAAGGCCCGACTGAGGGGATGTACGTTGGGCCAGAGACTTTTACCTCCTTTCCGTCTTTAGGATGGGTGAGGGTGAGTGGGGTGGGGGCAGGGGGGCAGTAGAACTCAGGGTGATGGTGATGGGGGTGATGAGGGTGGTGCAGCCAGCCCCCTCCCACAGCAGGGCCCATGTGTAGGGGTGGAGGAGGGGGTGGGGGCATGGAGTAAGAAGCCATGGCATTGGGGTTGTGGGGTCCCATCATGGCTGCTCGACGCAGACAGTCTGACGAGGAGGAGGGGAGAGTTTCGCTTATCCTCATCTCCCCGCTCACCCCCCCTTCATTGGAGCATCGCCTCACCCCCCCACTACCACTCCCCTGAGGTCTGCTACCCCCTCCACTCCCACAGCTGTTCAGGGACCCGTCCTTGGACACAGAGTCTCCATTGGATAGTTTACTAAGTTGAGCACAGTTGTGTTTGGAGCCCTGGTTTGCGGGGTCGTCCCTGTATTCCGTGGGCAGGTTGGGGGTTTTGTGTCGGTGGTCCTCCTCACTCAAGTGAGTGGGGAGGGAGTGGGGTTGAGAGAACGGATGAGGCTGATGTTGGTGGTGATGATGATGTCTCTCTTTGCTCTCCTGGTGTCTCTCTTTGCTGCTGGATCTCTCTTTCGACACACTCTTTTCCACCATCCCCAGTTCCTTGGAGCTCTTTTGGAGACCCCCTCCACCTCTTCCTCCCCCAGAGTCTGTTTCTCTGCTGCAGGACCCCAGAGGATGTCCGGGGGCAGTCCTAGACAATGGCAGAAGGCTGTGATTGGTTGAGAGAAGAGGGGACTGGGACGGCAGGCTTCGCAAGTAGAAATGATCTGAAAATAAATGACATGATTTAAATATTATTTATAAGCATTACAAATATATATTTGGAAAATTAAACAATATTTTAAAAAAAGAGGAAAAATCTCTCTCTCTCAATTCAATTCAAAGGGCTTTATTGACATTGGAAACATGTTTACATTGCCAAAGCAAGTGAAATAGACTAACAAAAATTAAGTAAAAAGAACATATTACACTCACAAGTTCCTAAATAATAGAGACATTTCAAATGTTAAAGTACAAAAGGGAAAATAAATAAAACTAAGTAAAGGTTTGTATTCACAATGGTGTTTGTTCTTCACTGGTTGTCCTTTTCTTGTGGCAACATGTCACACATATTGCTGCTGGGATTGCACACTAGATAAGGGATTTTATCCAAATTGAGTTTGTTTTTCGAATTCTTTGTGGATCTATGTAATCTGACGGAACTATGTGTCTCTAATATGGTCATACATTTGGCAGGAGTTTAGGAAGTGCAGCTCAGTTTCCATTTCATTTTGTGGGCAGTGTGCACATAACATTTCTGCCTACGACGACCTCTCTCAATAGCAAGACTTTGCTCACTGAGTCTGTACATAGTCAAAGCTTTCCTTTAAGTTTGGGTCAGTCACAGTGGTCAGGTATTCTGCCACTGTGTACTCTCTGTTTAGGGCCAAAGATCATTCTAGTATGCTCCGATTTTTTGTTAATTCTTTCCAATGTGTCAAGTAATTATCTTTTTGTTTTCTGGTGATTTGGTTGGGTCTGATTGTGTTGCTGTTGCTGTCCTGGGGCTATGTGGGGTCTGTTTGTGTTTGTGACCAGCTTGCTTAGGGGACTTTTCTCCAGGTTCATCTCTCTGTAGGTGATGGCTTTGTTATGGAAGGTTTGGGAATTGCTTCCTTTTAGGTGGTTGTAGAATTTAAGGGCTCAATTATGGATTTTGATAATTAGCGGGTATCAGCCTAATTCTGCTCTGCATGCATTATTTGATGTTTTACATTGTACACAGATACATTTTTTTTCAATTTGGTGTTTGTCCCATTTTGTGAATACTTGATTTGTGAGCAGACCCCAGACCTCGCAATGGGTTCTATAACTGATTCAAGTATTTTTAGCCAGATCCTAATTTGTATGTCAAATGTTATGTTCCTTTTGATGACATAGAATGCCCTTCTTGCCTTGTCGCCTTGTCTCTCAGATCGTTCACAGCTTTGTGGAAGTTACCTGTGGCGCTGATGTTTAGGGCAAGGTATGTATAGTTTGTGTGCTCTAGGGCAATGGTGTCTAGGTGGAATTTGTATTTGTGTTCCTGGCAACTGGACCTTTTTTGCAACACCATAATTTTTGTCTTACTGAGATTTACTGTCAGGAACCAGGTCTGACAGAATCTGTGCAGAAGATCTAGGTGCTGCTGTAGGCCCTCCTTGGTTGGGGACAGAAGCACCAGATCATAGTGAAACCGTAGACATTTGACTCTGTCGTACAGTAATTTGGTAAAAAGTCCATTTGACATTTGCTCAGAACATTGTTTTCACTGAGGAAATGTACAAGTCTGCTGTTTATGATAATGAAGAGGATTTTCCCAAGTTTGCTGTTGACGCATATTCCACGGTAGCTATTGGGATCAAATTTGTCTCCACTTTTATGGCCTGGGGTGATCAGTCCTTGGTCCAAATATTGGGGAAGATGCCAGAGCTAAGGATGATGTTAAAGCATTTAAGTATAGCCAATTGGAATTTGTGGTCTAAATATTTTATAATTTAATTGAGGATACCATCAACACCACAGGCCTTTTTGGGTTGGAGGGTTTGTATTTTGTCCTGCAGTTCATTCAATGTAATTGGAGAATCCAGTGAGTTCTTGTAGTCTTTAATAGTTGATTCTAAGATTTGTATTTGATCATGTATATGTTTTTGCTGACTGTTCTTTGTTATAGAGCCAAAAAGATTGGAGAAGTGGTTTATGCATACATCTCCGTTTTGGATAGATAACTCTTCATGTTGTTGTTAGTTTAGTTTGTTATAATTTTCCCAGAAGTTGCTTTCATGTTTCATTTATTTAACCTTTATTTAACTAGGCAAGTCAGTTAAGAACAAATTCTTATTTACAATGACTGCCTACACCAGCCAAACACGGACGACGCTGGGCCAATTGTGCGCCGCCCTATGGGACTCCCAATCACAGCCGGTTGTGATACAGCCTGGATTCGAACAAGGGTGTCTGTAGTAAGGCCTCTAGCACTGAGAAGCAGTGCCTTAGACCGCTGCACAACTCGGGAGATTCTATTGATTCTTCAATTGTCCCACCCTGATCTGGTTCACCTGTCCTTGTGATTGTCTCCACCCACTCCAGGTGTCGCTTATTCTCCCCAGTGTATTTATCCCTGTGTTTCCTGTCTCTCTGTGCCAGTTCGTCTTGTATGTTAGTCAAGTCAACCAGCGCGTTTTTGCAGTACTCCTTTTGCTATTCTCTTTTTGATAGTCCTCCTGGTTATGACCCCTGCCTGACTGGACTACTTTCCTGCCTGCCTGATCATCCTGCCTGCCCTGACCTTGATTCTGCCTGCCCTGACCTTGATTCTGCCTGCCCTGACCTTGATTCTGCCTGCCCTTTGGTACCTTTTGGACTCTGAACTGGTTATGAACCTTTTGCCTGTCCATGACCATTCTGTTACCTTCCCCTATTGGATTAATAAATATTGTAAGACTCCAACCATCTGCCTCCTGTGTCTGCATCTGGGACTCGCCTTGTGTCATGATATCAATTACATCGAGCTGATTTCTGATGTGCTGTTCCTTCTTTTTCCGTAGTGTATTTCTGTATTATTTTAGTGATTCACCATAGTGAAGGCGTAGACTCATGTTTTCCGGGTCTCTATGTTTTTGGTTGGATAGGTTTCTCAATTTCTTTCTTAGGTTTTTGCATTCTTCATCATGCCATTTGTCCGTGTTAATTTTCTTCGGTCGTCGGCTTTACATTTTTATTTGATAGGGAAGCTGAGAGGTCAAATATACTGTTAAGATTTTCTACTGCCAAGTTTACACCTTCGCTATTACTGTGAAACGTATTACCCCAGAAGTTGTCTAAAAGGGATTTAATTTGTTGTTGCCTCATTGTTTTTGGTAGGTTTCTACACTACGTTCCTTCCATCTATAGCATTTCTTAACATTGTGCAGTTCCTTTGGCTTTGATGCCTCATGGTTGAGTATTGCTCTGTTCAAGTAGAATGTGATTTTGCTGTGATCTGATAGGGGTATCAGTGGTCTGACTGTGAACGCTCTGAGAGACTAGGTTGAGGTCAGTGATGAAGTAATCTACAGTATAATGTATGTACCGAAAGAGTCCCCTCAAAGCCTACCATTGACTACCACACTACTTTCCTTCCATCTATAGCATTTCTTAATATTATCCAGTGTGTATCTCTCTCTCTCTCTCTCTCTCTCTCTCTCTCTCTCTCTCTCTCTCTCTCTCTCTCTCTCTCACACACACACACACGTCTCTCACACACATAACCACTCTCTCTCACACGCACACCTCTCTCTGTCTCTCTCTGTCTCGCTCACACACACACCTCTCTCTGTCTCTCTCTGTCTCGCTCACACACACCTCTCTCTCTCTCTCTTTCTCACCCACACACACACACAACTCTCTCTCGCACTCTCTCACATACACAACCGGTGTGAAATGGCTAGCTAGTTAGCAGGGTGTGCGCTAATATCATTTCAATTGGTGACGTCGCTCGCTCTGAGACCTTGAAGTAGTTGTTTCCCTTGCTGTGGCTTTTGTAGAGCGATGTGTAACAAAGCTTCAAGGGTGACTGTTGTCTCTGTGTGCAGAGGGTCCCTGGTTTGAGCCCAGGTAGGGGCAAGGAGAGGGACGGAAGCTATACTGTTACACATACACACCTCTCTCTCTGACACACCTCTCTCTCTGTCTCACACACACCTTTCTGAGTGTCGTAGAAGCGGTGCTGTCCGTAGAGAACGTTGCTGTTGCTATGGTGATCCAAGGGGCTCATGGGAAGAAAGGGGGAACTCAGACCTCCTGAATACCGGGGATACCCTGAGAGAGAGGGAGGGGGGGGGAGAGAGATATAGGAAGAGCGAGGAGAGAAAGAGAGGGAGAGAGACCAAAAGAAAGTGGGAGAGATAGAGTTAGAGGGTGGAAGTGAGACAGGGGAGGGAGGGGGAGAGAGAGATGTTAAATTAAATGTAATTTTGACATTAGGCCTAAATGCCACTAACATGATTATCCCCATCATTTACAGCAGATACAGCGGTGACAACAACAATACCAGAGTGTAACTGACAAGAGCTGGGTATTTTTCAGGATAGACTTTGCTTATACAAAACAAGTCTGTGTTTTTCTCTTCGGGATGCTCAGCCTATAACCCATTTCTTTGGAACGTCATTAGGGTCTTTGTGTGTCAAAAACAATACACGTCAAGCTTTTCATTTGACAGGTTAAATAACAAAATTCTATTATAGAATGTTGTGTGTGCTGAATTTGCACGTGCAAGCCAAGCTCCACCACTACGATCACTAGTACTGTCAAAGCTCTACAAAAAATAAAAGTCTGCAAACAAGCACACACCTGCCACAAATGATGTGTTTACAATAGCGCGTTGGTAATAAGCCATTATTTGTTTGACTATGGGAAAACGTCTGTGTGAGCATTTGAAATAAGATCAGGATCAAACGCGCAGGATCAAAAATGTAAGCAAATATCTTTGATACATATGTTATTAGCAACTTCTGGGGTAGCTAGCTAGCTTTAGCTTGGTACCTAGCTAGCACCAATCCAACCAGCCTGAAAAAAATGACCAGGAGAAACTGCAGTCATTTTCAATATTCTTAGCAATGATTTAGGAATCCATGTGAGTAAGTATTAGCTAGGTAGCCACTTGTTGTTAAACTTCAGTTCATGAAAATAACTAGCTGTAAATGATGGGGATAATCATGTTACTTAACCCTGTTGCCCAAAGCTAATGTTATAAGCAGCCAACTAGCTTCCTCTGGCTAGTGAGGCTTGACCGGACCGGGTTATGTGTTGTGAAGCTAGCCACAACAAGGATTAGCCACAATAGTGGAATTGCGGTTGGCCTTCAAAATTAAAGTCCCTCTTTGAAAGTGACAGAAGAATACAATTGGTGGAATCATGGCATATTTAGACTAGGTAATGTTAAACAACATTGGAGTGTGTAATGTGGAGCAATTAAATTAGGTATTAGTCTACTTGGTGACACCCAAAGAACACAACTGTGAAGAGTTTACGCAAATATTAGCGTTGTAGCTCTTATCAGGGACTTTGACTGAGGGACATCACCTGCCCAGTCAGCCTATTGTGTGTATTGACATTCATATTGCACTGTACAGCTTTACCTAAGGATTGGGGATCAATGAAATTGGATATTAGTCTACTCAGTACCCAAGTGTTTTTTTCCCAACTTCCTCCTCGTTCTCAGACTCCAAAACATCCACATTGTATTGTTTTTCCTCTGGAAAAGTGTTCAATGGGTTGACTGGTTGTCACGCCCTGACCGTAGAGAGCTTTTTATGTCTCTATTTTGGTCTCCCCAGCCTGGTGGGCCCTGGTGGAAGCCCCACGCACCAGGCTGTCTCTGCGTCTCCTCCCTCCAGCGACGGTCTCCAGTCCGCAGCCTTCCGAGTCGCGCTCCAGTCCAGAGCCTTCCGAGTCGCCCTCCAGTCCGGAGCCTTCCGAGTCGCCCTCCAGTCCGGAGCCTTCCGAGTCGCCCTCCAGTCTGGAGCCTTCTGATTCGCCCTCCAGTCCAGGCCCCGCAACGAGGGTGCCCAGTCCGGGGCCCGCAACGAGGGTGCCCAGTCCGGGGCCCACAACGAGGGCGCTCAGTCCGGGGTCCCCGCTCTAGAGGCGCCACCTAAGTGGGCCAAGCCAGAGGTGGAGCAGGGTCTACGTTCCGCACCAGAGCCGCCACCGCGGAGAAATGCCCACCCAGACCCTCCCCTATAAGTTCAGGTTTTGCGTCCGGAGTCCACACCTTTGGGGGGGGGGTACTGTCACGCCCTGACCGTAGAGAGCTTTTTATGTCTCTATTTTGGTTTGGTCAGGGTGTGATTTGGGTGGGCATTCTATGTTCGTTTCTCTATGTTTTGTATTTCTTTGTTTTGGCCGGGTATGGTTCTCAATCAGGGACAGCTGACTATCGTTATCTCTGATTGGGAACCATACTTAGGTAGCTTTTTCCCACCTATGTTTTGTGGGTAGTTATTTTCTGTTTAATGTTTTCTGCACCTGACAGGACTGTTTCGGTTTCGTTTATTCTCTTTGTTATTTTGTTATAGTGTTCAGTTTAAATAAAAAGCATGAACACTTACCACGCTGTGCTTTGGTCCAATTATTCATCATCCGACGACAACACCCGTTACACTGGTACAAAAAAAATGTGCCTCAAATCAGTGGTTTCAGATTCCCGCAGTAAGAGCTGTTCTCTGGGTATACAGTGCCTTGCAAAAGTATTCATCCCCTTTGGCATTTTTCCTATTTTGTTGAATTACAACCTGTAATTTAAATAGATTTTTACTTAGATTTAATGTAATGGACATACACAAAATAGTTTGAATTGGTGAAATTAAATGTAAAAAATAACTTGTTTCAAAAAATTCAAAAATATTCAAAACGGAAAAGTGGTGCGTGCAAATGTATTCACCCTTTGCTATGAATCAAATCAAATCTAAGTTTATTTGACACGTGCGCCGAATACAACAGGTGTAGACCTTACAGTGAAATACTTACTTACAGGCTCTGACCAATAGCGCAAAAAGGGTATTAGGTGAAACAATAGTTAAGTAAAGAAATAAAACAATAGTAAAAAGACAGGCTATATACAGTAGCGAGGCTATAAAAATAGTGAGGCTACATACAGACACCGGTTAGTCAGGCTGATTGAGGTAGATGTACATGTAGATATGGTTAACGTGACTATGAGTATACGTATGATAAACAGAGAGAAGCAGTAGCGTAAAAGCGTAAAAGAGGGGTTGGCGGGTGGTGGGTGGCGGGACACAGTGCAGATAACCCAGTTAGCCAATGTGCGGGAGCACTGGTTGGTCGGCCCAATTGAGGTAGTATGTACATGAATGTATAGTTAAAGTGACTATGCATATATGATAAACAGAGAGTAGCAGCAGCGTAAAAGAGGGGTTGTTGGGGGGGGGGGGGGGGGGGGCACACAATGCAAATAGTCCGGGTAGCCATTTGATTACATGTTCAGGAGTCATATGGCTTGGGGGTAAAAATTGTTTGAGAAGCCTTTTTGTCCTAGACTTGGCACTCCGGTACCGCTTGCCATGCGGTAGTAGAGAGAACAGTCTATGACTGGGGTGGCTGAGGTCTTTGGTCTTTTTTAGGGCCTTCCTCTGACACCACCTGGGTTAGAGGTCCTGAATGGCAGGCAGCTTAGTCCCAGTGATGTAGTGGGCCGTACGCACTACCCTCTGTAGTGCCTTGCGGTCAGAGGCCGAGCAATTGCCGTACCAGGCAGTGATGCAACCAGTCAGGATGCTCTCGATGTTGCAGCTGTAGAACCTTTTGAGGATCTCAGGACTCATGTCAAATCTTTTTAGTTTCCTGAGGGGGAATAGGCTTTGTCGTGCCCTCTTCACGACTGTCTCGGTGTGTTTGGACCATTCTAGTTTGTTGTTGATGTGGAGACCAAGGAACTTGAAGCTCTCAACCTGCTCCACTACAGCCCCGTCGATGAGAATGGAGGCGTGCTCGGTCCTCCTTTTCCTGTAGTCCACAATCATCTCCTTAGTCACGTTGAGGGATAGGTTGTTATTCTGGCACCACCCGGCCAGGTCTCTGACCTTCTCCCTATAAACTGTCTCGTCGTTGTTGGTGTTCAGGCCTACCACTGTTGTGTCGTCTGCAAACTTAATGATGGTGTTGGAGTCGTACCTGGCCATGCAGTCATGGGTGAACAGGGAGTACAGGAGGGGACTGAGCACGCACCCTTGGGGGGCTCCAGTGTTGAGGATCAGCGTGGCAGATGTGTTTCTAACTACCCTCACCACCTGGGGGCGGCCCGTCAGGAAGTCCAGGATCCAGTTGCAGAGGGATGTGTTTAGTTCCAGGATCCTGAGCTTAGTGATGAGCTTTGAGGGTACTATGGTGCTGAATCAATGAATATCATTCTCACATAAGTGTTCATTTTGTCCAGGTGGGAAAGGACTATTGTGTGGAGTGCAATAGAGATTGCATCATCTGTGGATCTGTTTGGGCGGTATGCAAATTGGAGTGGGTCTAGGGTTTCTGGGGTAATGGTGTTGATGTAAGCCATTACCAACCTTTCAAAGCACTTCATGGCTACGGACATGAGTGGTACGGGTCTGTAGTCATTTAGGCAGGTTGCCTTTGTGTTCTTGGGCACAGAGATTATGGTGGTCTGCTTGAAACATGTTGGTATTACAGACTCAATCAGGGACATGTTGAAAATGTCAGTGAAGACACAAGTTGAAAATGTCAGTGAAGACATACCTTTAAACAGGTATGTTGACCTGTTTAAAGGTCTTACTCACGTCGGCTACGGAGAGCGTGATCACACAGTTGTCCGGAACAGCTGATGCTCTCATGTATGCCTCAGTGTTGCTTGCCTCGAAGCGAGCATAGAAGTAGGCTAGTGGTTTCTTGTGCAAGTCTGGTAGGCTTGTGTAACTGGGCAACTCGCGGCTGTGCTTCCCTTTGTAGTCTGTAATAGTTTGCAAGCCCTGCCACATAAGAGGAGCATCGGAGCCGCTGTAGTATGATTCAATCTTAGCCCTGTATTGACGCTTTGCCTGTTTGATGGTTCATCGCAGGGCATAGCAGGATTTCTTGTAAGTTTCCAGGTTAGAGTCTCGCACCTTGAAAGCGGCAGCTCTACCCTTTAGCTCAGTGCAAATGTTGCCTGTAATCCATGGCTTTTGGTTGGGGTATGTACATACAGTCACTGTGGGGACGACGTCCTCAATGCACTTATTGATAAAGCTAGTGACTGATGTTGTGTACTCCTCAATGCCATCGGAAGAATCCCGGAACATGTTGCAGTCTGTGATAGCAAAACAATCCTGTAGTCCAGTTCCGAAGCCCCTAAATAAGATCTGTGACAACCAACCACCTCCCGAAGTCACATAATTAATTAAATAAAGTCCACCTGTGTGCAATCTAAGTGTCACATGATCTGTCACATGATCTCAGTATATATACACCTGTTCTGAAAGGCCCCAGAGTCTGCAACACCACTAAGCAAGGGGCACCACCAAGCAAGCAGCACCATGAAGACCAAGGAGCTCTTCAAACAGGTCAGGGCAAAGTTGTGGAGAAGTACAGATCAGAGTAGGGTTATAAAAAAATATCAAAAACTTTGAACAGCCCACGGAGCACCATTAAATCTAATTTTTTAATGGAAAGAATATGACATCACAACAAACCTGCCAAGAGAGGGCCGCCCACCAAAACTCACAGACCAGGCAAGGAGGGCATTAATCAGAGAGGCAACAAAGTGACCAAAGATAACCCTGAAGGAGCTGCAAAGCTCCATGTTTTGGCCTGGTATGGTTCTCAATCAGGGACAGCTGTCTATCGTTGTCTCTGATTGGAAATCATACTTAGGCAGCCTTTTTTCCTTTGGTATTTGTGGGTAGTTGTCTTTGTTAGTGGCATGATAGCCGAAGTAAGCTTCACGGTCGTTTCCTTATTCTTTGTTTTGTTGGCGACATTTACAAATAAAATTAAATGTACGCTCACCATGCTGCCCCTTGGTCCGGTCATTGCCACGACGACAGTGATCGTGACAGAACTACCCACCACAAGCGGACCAAACAGCATGGTAAGGAGGGGCAGACAGAGTGGACCTGGGAGGAAATGATGTCAGGACACGAGAGCCTGCCGTGGAAGCAGGCAGATGCAGCGAGGAAGGTGGAACAGAGAGAAAAGGGGACCAGCGTTACACAGGGTCACGGATGGCAAGGAAGACCGGGAGGCCACTTCCCCCCAAAAAATTTGGGGGGCACACGGGTAGATTGGCGGAACTAACTCCCCGTGCTCACGGTAGGGAGCGTGGTACTGGTCAGGCACTGTGTTTTGCAGTGAAGCGCACGGTGTCTCCAGTGCGTGTTCACAGCCCGGTGCGCTATATTCCAGCTCCCCGCATCGGCCGGGCTAGAGTGGGCATCCAACCAGGACGGATTGTGCCAGCACAGCACTCCTGGTCTCCGGTGCGCCTCTTCGGCCCAGTGCATCCTGTGCCTGCGCTCCGCACGTGTTGGGCCAAAGTGGGTATCCAGCCAGGACAAGTGGTGCTTGCTCTGCGCTCTAAACTTCCAGTACTCTGCTCTGCGCTCTAGACCTTGTTAGTGGCATGATAGCTGAAGTAAGCTTCACGGTCGTTTCCTTATTCTTTGTTTTGTTGGCGACATTTATAAATAAAAAGAAATGTACCATGCTGCACCTTGGTCCGGTCATTTCCACCACGACAGCGATCGTGACAATAGACCACATAAGCCGTACACTCGACATAGCTAGGCTTTACGGAAGAGTGTCCAGAAAAAAGCCATTGCTTAAAGAAACAAATAAGTAAACACATTTGGTGTTCGCCAAAAGGCATGTGAGACTCCCCAAACATATGGAAGATGTTACTCTGGTCAGAAGAGACTAAAATTGTGCGTTTTGGCCATCAAGGAAAACACTATTTCTGGCACACACCCAACACCTCTCATCACCCCGAGAACACCATTCCACAATGAAGCATGGTGGTGGCAGCATCATGCTGTGGGGATGTTTTTCATCGGCAGGGCCTGGGAAACTGGTCAGAATTGAAGAAATGAGAGATGGAGCTAAATATAGGGAAATTCTTGAGGGAAACCTGTTTCAGTCTTCCAGAGATTTGAGACACTGGGACAGAGGTTCACCTTCCTTCAGGACAATGACCCTAAGCATACTGCTAAAGCAACACTCAAATGGTTTAAGGGGAAACATCTAAGTGTCTTGGAATGGCCTAGTCAAAGCCCAAACCTCAATCCAATTAAGAATCCGTGGTATGACTTAAAGATTGCTGTACACCAGGGGAACCCATCCAACTTGAAGGAGCTGGAGCAGTTTTGCCTTGAAGAATGGGCAAAAATCCCAGTGGCTAGATGTGCCAAGCTTATAGAGACATACCCCAAGAGACTTGCAGCTGTAATTGCTGCAAAAGGTGGCTCTACAAAGTATTGACTTGGGGGGGGGGGGGGGGGGGGGGATAGTTATGCACGCTCCAGTTCCCAGTGTTTTTGTGATATTTCTTGTTTGTTTCACAATAAAAAATATTTTGCACCTTCAAAGTGGTAGACATGTTGTGTAAATCAAATGATACAACCCCCCCAAAATCTATTTTAATTCCAGGTTGTAAGGCAACAAAATAGGAAAAATGCCAAGGGGGTGAATACTTTCACAAGCCACTGTAACTGAGTAGACTGATACCCCATGTCATTGATCCACAATCCATAGGTAAGGCTGTAGAGTGAAATAAGTATGCCCCCAATACAATTCTAAAGAATAATACATCCAGTGTGATATCAACAGATTTTGTCAAATTAACAAATTATTATATTTTATGGAATTAATATAACAACATTCCAACCTCGTTTAGCATGATTCGTTAAATTATGGCATAATTCCACTATTTGTATTCATTTGCTTTACTGTCAATAACAGACTTTTATTTTGCAGGCGAACTGTAAATTCCCCTATTGTGGCTAATCATTATTGTCGCTAATCCTTATTATGGCTAGCTTCACATAGGTGGGTCCGACTACCATTAATCAAATAAGAACTGTCTTATAAATTAAGGGTATTTTAGATGATGGCACCTACAGTTGAAGTCGGAAGTTTACATACACTTAGGTTGGAATCATTAAAACTCGTTTTTCAACCATTCCACAAATTTCTTGTTAACAAACTATAGTCTTGGCAAGTCGGTTAGGACATCTACTTTGTGCATGACACAAGTCATTTTTCCAACAATTGTTTCCAGACAGATTATTTCACTTATAATTCACTGTATCACAATTCCAGTGGGTCAGAAGTTTACATACACTAAGTTGACTGTGCCTTTAAACAGCTTGGAAAATTCCAGAAAATGTCATGGCTTTAGAAGCTTCTGATAGGCTAATTGACATAATTTGAGTCAAATGGAGGTGTTCCTGTGGATGTATTTCAAGGCCTACCTTCAAACTCAGTGCCTCTTTGCTTGACGTCATGGGAAATTCAAAAGAAATCAGCCAAGACCTCAGAAAGAAATTGTAGACCTCCACAAGTCTGGTTCATCCTTGGGAGCAATTTCCAAATGCCTGAAGGTACCACGTTCATCTGTGCAAACAATAGTACGCAAGTATAAACACCATGGGACCACGCCGCCATCATACCGCTTAGGAAGGAAACGCGTTCTGTCTCCTAGAGATGAACGTACTTTGGTGCGAAACGTGAAAATCAATCCCAGAACAACAGCAGAGGACCTTGTGAAGATGCTGGAGGAAACAGGTACAAAAGTATCTATATCCACAGTAAAACGAGTCCTATATCGACATAACCTGAAAGGCCACTCAGCAAGGAAGAAACCACTGCTCCGAAACCGCCATAAAAAAGCCAGACTACGGTTTGCAACTGCACATGGGGACAAAGATCGTATTTTCTGGAGAAATTTACTCTGGTCTGATGAAACAAAAATAGAACTGTAAGGCCATAATGACCATCGTTATTTTTGGAGGAAAAAGGGGGAGGCTTGCAATCCCAACCGTGAAGCACAGGGGTGGCAGCATCATGTTATAGGGGTGCTTTGCTGCAGGAGGGACTGGTGCAGTTCACAAAATAGATGGCATCATGAGGGAGGAAAATTATGTGGATTTATTGAAGCAACATCTCAAGACATCAGTCAGGAAGTTAAAGCTTGGTCGCAAATGGGTCTTCCAAATGGACAAGCATACCAAGCATACCAAGCAACCGTGAAGTTAACCGTCAAGCAAATTTATGGCAAAATGGCTTAACCTGTTGGGGATGGGGGCGCTGTTTAGACTATTTATGCTAATGTGGCTAATTTTTTAAACGGCTTCCCACAAAATCCTTGATCGTACAATATGCATATTATTATTATTATTGGATAGAAAACAGTCTATAGTTTCTATAGGAGTTGAAATTTTGTCTCTAAGTGGAACAGAGCCCATTCTACAGCAATTTCCCTGACATGGAGTCAGATTTGAGAAACGTTGGCCACTTTTCTGAAGTCATTTAAAAGGGCTCTGTCGTTGCTATGACTATACGGACACTTCTTACGTCTTCCCCTGGATGCCTTTACGTGATGACGATTCCAACGGGCTCGATTGCTCGTTCACAGGCCCTACAAATGAAAAAAACCTTTAGCTAGCAAGTCTTTTCTTGCTGCGTAACGCGCGTGGAAGACACCGACCCTCTCCTGTTCCAAGCGTTAGTTTAGCCTGTTATATTTCTCCGGTCATCTTTTCACTCGTTATAGGAGTTACAAACATCACAAAGTAGTTAATTTAAAGCGTTTTATAGCAATTTATATCCGTTTAGTGCGATTTTGGGACATTTATTTTTGCAACGATGTGAAAAGTTGGGTGCGCTTTTCAGTTCATCCCGAACGTAGTTGACATTTCCACATGGCAAGAGGACAGCTTTCCACCAAAAGACGATTTCTCCCAAGAAAGGATCCTTTGCCCAAGATACTGATGGAAGAACAGCTCAAGGTAGGACATTTTTATTATGATAAATCGTGTTTCTGTCGAAACATTTTAGTGGCTTAGGACGCCATGTTTTTTGACGTAGCTTCGCTTGGCGCAAACTGTATTGAAAAGTAAGGATAAATTAAAAAATGTAATAACGCAATTGTATTAAGAATTAAATTGTCTATCAATCCCTGTCCACCCTATATTTTTTAGTCACGTTTATGAGTATTTATGTATAAGAGTAGATCACTGTCTAAGTGGCGCAAGGACGTTTTCTTTACCAGCTTGTCTACATTTCACATTGTCTAACCATGATTTTGGTGGCTAAATATAAACATTTTCGATCAAACTGTATATGCATGTTGTAATGTGATGTTACAGGAGTGTCATCGGAAGAATTCTGAGAAGGTTAGTGAAAAAATTAATATCTTTTGGCGATGTTGACTTTTATCGCTCACTTTGGCTAGAATCAATGCTGGGCTGCTAATTGCTATGTGCTAAGCTAATATAACGATTTATTGTGTTTTCGCTGTAAGACACTTAGAAAATCTGAAATATTGTCTGTATTCACAGGATCTGTGTCTTTCGATTCGTGTATGCTGTGTATTTTTACGAAATGTTTGATGATTAGTAGTTAGGTAAACACGTTGCTCATTGTAATTATTCTAGTCCATTTGTGATGGTGGGTGCAATTGTAAACTATGAAGTCTACCTGAAATATGCACTTTTTTCTAACAAAACCTATCCCATACCATAAATATGTTATCAGACTGTCATCTAATGAGTTTTTTTGTTGGTTAGGGGCTATAAATATCTTAGTTTAGCCGAATTGGTGATGGCTACTGGTGTTGGTGGACAAATAAAAGATGGTGGAATATGCTAATGTGTTTTTAGGTAATAGATGTACATCTTTACATATTGTGTCTTCCCTGTAAAACATTTTAAAAATCGGAAATGTTGACTGGATTCATAAGATCTGTGTCTTTCATTAGCTGTATTGGACTTTAATGTGTGAAAGTTAAATATTTTAAAAAAATATTTTTTTTGAATTTCGCGGCACTGGTTTTTCAGTGGGGGGGGGGGGGGTGTGCCGCTAGCGCCACGCTGATCCTAGACAGGTTAAGGACAACAAAGTCAAGGTATTGGAGTGGCCATCACAAAACCCTGACCTCAACCCTATAGAAAATTTGTGGGCAGAACTGAAAAATTGTGTGTGAGCAAGGAGGCCTACAAACCTGACTCGGTTACACCAGCTCTGTCAGAAAGAATGGGCCAAAATTCACCCAACTTATTATGGGAAGCTTGTGGAAGGCTACCCAAAATGTTTGACCCAAGTTAAACAATTTAAAGGCAATGCTACCAAATACTAATTGAGTGTATGTAAACTTCTGACCCACTGGGAATGTGATGAAAGAAATTAAAGCTGAAATAAATCATTCTCTCTACTATTATTCTGACATTTCCCATTCTTAAAATAAAGTGGTGATCCTAACTAACCTAAAACAGGGAATTCTTACTGGGATTAAATGTCAGGAATTGTGGAAAACTGAGTTTAAATGTATTTGGCTAAGGTGTATGCAAACTTCCGACTTCAACTGTAGCTAGATAGTTATCTGGCTAACTATAGCTACTGAAACAGATTATGTCGTTTTGCTATGTTTTTGGGAAAGAACATTGTTTGCATCCATCAGCTAGCTAGCTTTTTTTATGACCAGCACTGTCCAGAGCTTGGGGAAGTGTGTCTGTGCTCGTGCGACAGCGGTAGGTGCGTGAGACAACTTTACCAGCATCATAGCATACGGTGAATCGTTGTAACATTTGAAATATGAGTGACAATGTACTCAATGTGTAATAACTACGTAAAAAATATACGAACGTGTTAAATGACTATGTGACGTGCAGTCTTATTCAGGTTCTGCTTGGTCAACAAGCTTATTTGACGTGTATCTTTTTTGACTCGCAAAGATCCAAATGGCGTTCCATACATTTCAACCCATCCTTTTCACACACACACACAGTTCTTTCCAGGGGGTCAGCGGGAGGTAAATGACCGGTCCACTAAACTCCTTGCCTCCAAGGACATTGAACTGTATCCTGGGATAGCGGAGGCCTCAGCAGGGGGTGGGGGATATTTATGTGTAAACCAAACATTTCTGTCACCATGCAGCAGACACAACACACAAACCAGACATACACACACAAACATGTACACCTACTGTACATACGCACAAACACACATGGTGTGTATATATATATGTGTGTGTGTGTGTGTGTGTGTGTGCGTGCGTGTGTATATATGTGCCCTCTCACAGTTGGTTTCCCAGCTGGTTAATTGGCAACAGTTAAAAGTTTAATGGTGGTGGCCAAAGTAAACAGCACTCCATAAAACTCATCCTCCACATTCCTCAGATGCACAAAACCACCAACATGCTGGTCCCACTCAGTGTGTGTGTGTGTTTTAACAACCATTGAATCTAAATGGCAACAATTACCCAAAAGGCTCCATCAGCCATCTAGAGGCAATCACAAACTAATGGTGATAAACAGAGAGGAGAGAGAGAGAGACCAAAGCCATCGCCTACAGAGAGATGAACCTGGAGAAGAGTCCCCCCAGCAAGCTGGTCCTGGGGCTCTGTGGGGTCTGTTTGTGTTTGTGAACATAGCCCCAGAACAGCAACACAATTAGACCCAACCAAATCATGAGAAAACAAAAAGATAATTACTTAACATATTGGCAAGAATTAACAAAAAAAACTGTGCAGACTAGAATGCTCTTTGGCCCTAAACAGTTAGCACACAGTAGCAGAATACCTGACCACTGTGACTGACCCAAGTTTAAGGAAAGCTTTGACTATGTACAGACTCAGTGAGCAATAGCCTTGCTATTGAGAAAGGCTGTCGTAGGCAGACCTGGCTCTCAAGAGAAGACAGGCTATGCGCACACTGTCCACAAAATGCTGCCCTTGTGACCTGTTGCCAGAACAAACACACCATTGTAAATACAACCCATATTTATGTTAATTTATTTTCCCTTTTGTACTTTAATTATAATTTGACATTTGAAATGTCTTCATTCTATAACAAACATTTGTGAGAGTAATGTGTACTGTACATTTTTTAAATAGTTTATTTCATGTTTATTATCTATTTCACTTGGGGGGGGGGTTAGAGCGAGAGAAAGAGAGGAGAGAGGGAGAGATAGAAAGAGAGAGAGAAGAGAGTGAGAGAGGGGGAGAGAGGGAGGGAAAAGAAAGTGGGAGAAGATGGGGTAAGAGAAAGAGGGGGAGAATGAGAGATGGAGGAGAGAGGGGGGGAGAATGAGAGAGGGGGGGAAAATGAGAGAGGGGGGGAAAATGAGAGAGGGGGGAAGAATGAGAGAGGGGGGAAGAGAGAGAGAGGGGGGAAGAGAGAGAGAGAGGGGGGAAGAGAGAGAGAGGGGGGAAGAGAGAGAGAGGGGGGAAGAGAGAGAGAGGGGGGAAGAGAGAGAGAGGGGGGAAGAGAGAGAGAGGGGGGAAGAGAGAGAGAGGGGGGAAGAGAGAGAGAGGGGGGAAGAGAGAGAGAGGGGGGAAGAGAGAGAGGGGAGAAGAGAGAGAGAGGGGGGAGAATGAGAGAGAGGGGGGAGAATGAGAGAGAGGGGGGAAGAATGAGAGAGAGGGGGGAAGAATGAGAGAGAGGGGGGAGAATGAGAGAGAGAGGGGAAAAATGAGAGAGGGGGGAAAAATGAGAGAGGGGGGAAAAAATGAGAGAGGGGGGAAAAAATGAGAGGGGGGGAAAATGAGAGAGGGGGGGAAAATGAGAGAGGGGGGGAAAATGAGAGAGGGGGGGAGAATGAGAGAGGGGGGGAAGAGAGAGAGGGGGGGAAGAGAGAGAGGGGGGGAGAATGAGAGAGTGGGGGAAGAGAGAGAGGGGGGGAGAATGAGAGAGGGGGGGAAGAGAGAGAGGGGGGGAAGAGAGAGAGGGGGGAGAATGAGAGAGGGGGGAAGAGAGAGAGAGGGGGGAAGAGAGAGAGGGGGGAGAATGAGAGAGGGGGGAGAAGAGAGAGAGAGGGGGGAGAATGAGAGAGAGGGGGGAGAATGAGAGAGAGGGGGGAAAAATGAGAGAGGGGGGAAAAATGAGAGAGGGGGGGAAAATGAGAGAGGGGGGGAAAATGAGAGAGGGGGGGAAAATGAGAGAGGGGGGGAGAATGAGAGAGGGGGGAAGAGAGAGAGGGGGGGAAGAGAGAGAGGGGGGGAGAATGAGAGAGTGGGGGAAGAGAGAGAGGGGGGGAGAAGAGAGAGGGGGGGAGAATGAGAGAGAGAGGGGGGAGAATGAGAGAGGGGGGAAGAGAGAGAGAGGGGGGAAGAGAGAGAGGGGGGAGAATGAGAGAGAGGGGAGAAGAGAGAGAGAGGGGGGAGAATGAGAGAGAGAGGGGGGAGAATGAGAGAGAGGGGGGAAAAATGAGAGAGGGGGGGAAAATGAGAGAGGGGGGGAAAATGAGAGAGGGGGGGAAAATGAGAGAGGGGGGGAGAATGAGAGAGGGGGGGAGAATGAGAGAGGGGGGGAGAATGAGAGAGGGGGGGGAAGAGAGAGAGGGGGGGAAGAGAGAGAGGGGGGGGAAGAGAGAGAGGGGGGGAGAATGAGAGAGGGGGGGAAAATGAGAGAGGGGGGGAAAATGAGAGAGGGGGGGAGAATGAGAGAGGGGGGGAAGAGAGAGAGGGGGGGAAGAGAGAGAGGGGGGGAGAATGAGAGAGTGGGGGAAGAGAGAGAGGGGGGGAGAATGAGAGAGGGGGGGAAGAGAGAGAGGGGGGGGAAGAGAGAGAGGGGGGAGAATGAGAGAGAGGGGGGAAGAGAGAGAGAGGGGGGAGAATGAGAGAGAGGGGGGAGAATGAGAGAGAGGGGGGAAAAATGAGAGAGGGGGGGAAAAATGAGAGAGGGGGGGAAAATGAGAGAGGGGGGGAGACTGAGAGGGGGGGAGAATGAGAGAGGGGGGGAAGAGAGAGAGGGGGGGAAGAGAGAGAGGGGGGGAGAATGAGAGAGTGGGGGAAGAGAGAGAGGGGGGAAGAAGAGAGAGGGGGGAAGAGAGAGAGGGGGGAGAATGAGAGAGGGGGGAAGAGAGAGAGAGGGGGGAAGAGAGAGAGGGGGGAGAATGAGAGAGAGGGGGGAAGAGAGAGAGAGAGGGGGGAGAATGAGAGAGAGAGGGGGGAGAATGAGAGAGAGGGGGGAAAAATGAGAGAGGGGGGAAAATGAGAGAGGGGGGGAAAATGAGAGAGGGGGGGAAAATGAGAGAGGGGGGAAGAGAGAGAGGGGGGGAGAATGAGAGAGGGGGGGGGAGAGAGAGAGGGGGGGAAGAGAGAGAGGGGGGGGAAGAGAGAGAGGGGGGGAGAATGAGAGAGGGGGGGAAGAGAGAGAGGGGGGGAGAATGAGAGAGGGGGGGAGAATGAGAGAGGGGGAAAGAGAGAGAGAGGGGGGAAGAGAGAGAGAGGGGGGAAGAGAGAGAGAGGGGGGAAGAGAGAGAGAGGGGGGAAGAGAGAGAGAGGGGAGAAGAGAGAGAGAGGGGGGAGAATGAGAGAGGGGGGGAAGAGAGAGAGGGGGGGAAGAGAGAGAGGGGGGGGAGAATGAGAGAGAGAGGGGAAAAATGAGAGAGGGGGGAAAAATGAGAGAGGGGGGGAAAAATGAGAGAGGGGGGGAAAATGAGAGAGGGGGGGAAAATGAGAGAGGGGGGGAGAATGAGAGAGGGGGGGAGAATGAGAGAGGGGGGGAGAATGAGAGAGGGGGGGAGAATGAGAGAGGGGGGGAGAATGAGAGAGGGGGGGAGAATGAGAGAGGGGGGGAAGAGAGAGAGGGGGAAAGAGAGAGAGGGAGAAAGAGAGGGGGGGAAGAGAGGTGGGAGAATGAGAGAGGGGGGAAGAGAGAGAGAGGGGGAAAGAGAGAGAGAGGGGGGAGAATGAGAGAGAGAGGGGGGAGAATGAGAGAGAGAGGGGGGAGAATGAGAGAGAGGGGGGAAAATGAGAGAGGGGGGGAGAATGAGAGAGGGGGGGAAGAGAGAGAGGGGGGAGAATGAGAGAGGGGGGGAGAATGAGAGAGGGGGGAAGAGAGAGAGAGGGGGGAAGAGAGAGAGAGGGGGGAAGAGAGAGAGAGGGGGGAAGAGAGAGAGAGGGGGAGAATGAGAGAGAGGGGGGAGAAAGAGAGGGGGGAAGAGAGAGAGAGGGGGGAAAATGAGAGAGGGGGGGAAAATGAGAGAGGGGGGAAAATGAGAGAGGGGGGGGAAATGAGAGAGGGGGGAGAATGAGAGAGGGGGGAGAATGAGAGAGGGGGGGAGAATGAGAGAGGGGGGGAGAATGAGAGAGGGGGGGAGAATGAGAGAGGGGGGGAGAATGAGAGAGGGGGGGAAGAGAGAGAGGGGGGGAAGAGAGAGAGGGGGGGAGAATGAGAGAGGGGGGAAGAGAGAGAGAGGGGGGAAGAGAGAGAGAGGGGGGAAGAGAGAGAGAGGGGGGGAAGAGAGAGAGAGGGGGGAAGAGAGAGAGAGGGGGGAAGAGAGAGAGAGGGGGGAAGAGAGAGAGAGGGGAGAATGAGAGAGAGGGGGGAGAATGAGAGAGAGGGGGGGAGAGGGGGAGATGAGAGAGGGGGGAAGAGAGAGAGAGAGGGGGGAAGAGAGAGGAGAGGGGGGAGAAAGAGAGGGGGGAGAAAGAGAGGGGGGGAAGAGAGGGGGGGAAGAGAGGGGGGAGAAGAGAGGGGGGAGAATGAGAGAGGGGGGGAGAATGAGAGAGGGGGGGAGAATGAGAGAGGGGGGGAGAATGAGAGAGGGGGGGGGAGAATGAGAGAGAGGGGGGAAGAGAGAGAGAGGGGGGGAAGAGAGAGAGAGGGGGGAAGAGAGAGAGAGGGGAGAATGAGAGAGAGGGGAGAATGAGAGAGAGGGGGGAAGAGAGAGAGAGAGGGGGGAAGAGAGAGAGAGGGGGGAAGAGGGGGGGGAAATGAGAGAGGGGGGAAAATGAGAGAGTGGGGGAAAATGAGAGAGGGGGGGAGAATGAGAGAGGGGGGGAGAATGAGAGAGGGGGGGAGAATGAGAGAGGGGGGGAGAATGAGGGAGGGGGGGAGATGAGAGAGGGGGGGAGAATGAGAGAGAGAGGGGGGAAGAGGGGGGGGAAAATGAGAGAGGGGGGAAGAGGGGGGGGAAAATGAGAGAGGGGGGGAGAATGAGAGAGGGGGGGAGAATGAGAGAGGGGGGGAGAATGAGAGAGGGGGGGAGAATGAGAGAGGGGGGGAAGAGAGAGAGGGGGGGAGAATGAGAGAGGGGGGGAAAATGAGAGAGGGGGGAAGAGAGAGAGAGGGGGGAAGAGAGAGAGAGGGGGGAAGAGAGAGAGGGGGGAAGAGAGAGAGAGGGGGGAAGAGAGAGAGAGGGGGGAAGAGAGAGAGAGGGGGGAAGAGAGAGAGAGGGGGGAGAATGAGAGAGAGGGGGGAGAATGAGAGAGAGGGGGGAGAATGAGAGAGAGGGGGGAGAATGAGAGAGAGGGGGGAGAATGAGAGAGGGGGGAGAAAGAGAGAGAGGGGGGAAGAGAGAGGGGGGAGAAAGAGAGGGGGGGAAGAGAGGGGGGGAAGAGAGGGGAGAAGAGAGGGGGGAGAATGAGAGAGGGGGGAAGAGAGAGAGAGAGGGGGGAAGAGAGAGAGAGAGGGGGGAAGAGAGAGAGAGGGGGGGGAAAATGAGAGAGGGGGGTAAATGAGAGAGGGGGGTAAAATGAGAGAGGGGGGGAAAATGAGAGAGGGGGGGAAAATGAGAGAGGGGGGGAAAATGAGAGAGGGGGGGAGAATGAGAGAGGGGGGGAGAATGAGAGAGGGGGGGAGAATGAGAGAGGGGGAGAAGAGAGAGAGGGGGGGAGAATGAGAGAGGGGGGGAAGAGAGAGAGGGGGGGAGAATGAGAGAGGGGGGGAGAATGAGAGAGGGGGGGAAGAGAGAGAGGGGGGAGAATGAGAGAGGGGGGGAGAATGAGAGAGGGGGAAGAGAGAGAGAGGGGGGAAGAGAGAGAGAGGGGGGAAGAGAGAGAGAGGGGGGAAGAGAGAGAGAGGGGAGAATGAGAGAGAGGGGAGAATGAGAGAGAGGGGGGAGAATAGAGAGAGAGGGGAGAAGAGAGAGAGAGGGGAGAATGAGAGAGAGGGGAGAATGAGAGAGAGGGGGGAGAATGAGAGAGAGGGGGGAGAATGAGAGAGGGGGGAAGAGAGAGAGAGGGGGGAAGAGAGAGAGAGGGGGGAAGAGAGAGAGGGGGGAAGAGAGAGAGAGGGGGGAAGAGAGAGAGAGGGGGGAAGAGAGAGAGAGGGGGGAAGAGAGAGAGAGGGGGGAGAATGAGAGAGAGGGGGGAGAATGAGAGAGAGGGGGGAGAATGAGAGAGAGGGGGGAGAATGAGAGAGAGGGGGGAGAATGAGAGAGGGGGGAAGAGAGAGAGAGAGGGGGGAAGAGAGAGGGGGGGAGAAAGAGAGGGGGGGAAGAGAGGGGGGAAGAGAGGGGGGAAGAGAGGGGGGAGAATGAGAGAGGGGGGAAGAGAGAGAGAGAGGGGGGAAGAGAGAGAGAGAGGGGGGAAGAGAGAGAGAGGGGGGGGAAAATGAGAGAGGGGGGTAAATGAGAGAGGGGGGGAAAATGAGAGAGGGGGGGAAAATGAGAGAGGGGGGAGAATGAGAGAGGGGGGGAGAATGAGAGAGGGGGGGGAGAATGAGAGAGGGGGGGAGAATGAGAGAGGGGGAGAAGAGAGAGAGGGGGGGAGAATGAGAGAGGGGGGGAAGAGAGAGAGGGGGGGAGAATGAGAGAGGGGGGGAGAATGAGAGAGGGGGGGAAGAGAGAGAGGGGGGGAGAATGAGAGAGGGGGGGAGAATGAGAGAGGGGGGGAAGAGAGAGAGGGGGGAAGAGAGAGAGAGGGGGGAAGAGAGAGAGAGGGGAGAATGAGAGAGAGGGGAGAATGAGAGAGAGGGGGGAGAATAGAGAGAGAGGGGAGAAGAGAGAGAGGGGGAGAATGAGAGGAGGGGAAAATGAGAGAGAGGGGGGAGAATGAGAGAGAGGGGGGAGAATGAGAGAGGGGGGAAGAGAGAGAGAGAGGGGGGAAGAGAGAGAGAGGGGGGAGAAAGAGAGGGGGGGAAGAGAGGGGGGGAAGAGAGGGGGGGAAGAGAGGGGGGGAAGAGAGGGGGGAGAAGAGAGGGGGGTGAAGAGAGGGGGGAGAAGAGAGGGGGGAGAATGAGAGAGGGGGGAGAATGAGAGAGGGGGGAAGAGGGGGGGGAGAATGAGAGAGGGGGGAAGAGGGGGGGGGAAATGAGAGAGGGGGGGAAAATGAGAGAGGGGGGGAGAATGAGAGAGGGGGGGAGAAGAGAGAGAGGGGGGGAGAATGAGAGAGGGGGGGGAAGAGAGAGAGGGGGGGAGAATGAGAGAGGGGGGGAGAGATGAGAGAGGGGGGAAGAGAGAGGAGGGGGGAGAATGAGAGAGGGGGGGAGAATGAGAGAGGGGGGAAGAGAGAGAGAGGGGGGAAGAGAGAGAGAGGGGGGAAGAGAGAGAGAGGGGGGAAGAGAGAGAGAGGGGGGAAGAGAGAGAGAGGGGGAAGAGAGAGAGAGGGGAGAATGAGAGAGAGGGGGAGAATGAGAGAGAGAGGGGAGAAGAGAGAGAGAGGGGAGAATGAGAGAGAGGGGGAAAATGAGAGAGGGGGGGAGAATGAGAGAGGGGGGGAGAGAGAGAGGGGGGGAGAATGAGAGAGGGGGGGAGAATGAGAGAGGGGGGAAGAGAGAGAGAGGGGGGAAGAGAGAGAGAGGGGGGAAGAGAGAGAGGGGGGAAGAGAGAGAGAGGGGGGAAGAGAGAGAGAGGGGGGAGAGAGAGAGAGGGGGGAGAATGAGAGAGGGGGGAGAATAGAGAGAGAGGGGAGGAAGAGAGAGAGGGGGGAGAAAGAGAGGGGGGGGAAAGAGAGGGGGGGAGAGAGTGGAGAAGAGAGGGGGGAGAATGAGAGAGGGGGGAAGAGAGAGAGAGAGGGGGGAAGAGAGAAGAGAGGGGGGAAGAGAGAGAGAGGGGGGAAAATGAGAGAGGGGGGTAAATGAGAGAGGGGGGGAAAATGAGAGAGGGGGGGAAAATGAGAGAGGGGGGGAGAATGAGAGAGGGGGGGAGAATGAGAGAGGGGGGGAGAATGAGAGAGGGGGAGAAGAGAGAGAGGGGGGGAGAATGAGAGAGGGGGGGAGAATGAGAGAGGGGGGAGAATGAGAGAGGGGGGGAAGAGAGAGAGGGGGGAGAATGAGAGAGGGGGGAAGAGAGAGAGAGGGGGGAAGAGAGAGAGAGGGGGGAAGAGAGAGAGAGGGGGGGAAGAGTGAGAGAGGGGAGAATGAGAGAGAGGGGGAGAATGAGAGAGAGGGGGGAGAATAGAGAGAGAGGGGAGAAGAGAGAGAGAGGGGAGAATGAGAGAGAGGGGAAAATGAGAGAGAGGGGGGAGAATGAGAGAGAGGGGGGAGAATGAGAGGGGGGGAAGAGAGAGAGAGGGGGGGAAGAGAGAGAGAGGGGGGAGGAGAAGAGAGGGGGGGAAGAGAGAGGGGGGAAGAGAGGGGGTAAGAGAGGGGGGGAAGAGAGGGGGGAGAAGAGAGGGGGGAGAATGAGAGAGGGGGGAGAATGAGAGAGGGGGGAAGAGGGGGGGAGAATGAGAGAGGGGGGAAGAGGGGGGGGAAATGAGAGAGGGGGGGAGAATGAGAGAGGGGGGGAAGATGAGAGAGGGGGGGAGAATGAGAGAGGGGGGAGAGAGGAGGAGGGGGGAAGAGAGAGAGAGGGGGAAGAGAGAGAGAGGGGGGAAGAGAGAGAGAGGGGGGAAGAGAGAGAGAGGGGGGGAGAATGAGAGAGAGGGGGAGAATGAGAGAGAGGGGGGAGAATGAGAGAGAGGGGAGAATGAGAGGGGGGGAAGAGAGAGAGGGGGGAAGAGAGAGAGGGGGGGAAGAGAGAGAGGGGGGGAGAATGAGAGAGGGGGGGAAGAGAGAGAGGGGGGGAGAATGAGAGAGGGGGGAGAATGAGAGAGGGGGGAAGAGAGAGAGGGGGGGAGAATGAGAGAGGGGGGGAAGAGAGAGAGGGGGGAGAATGAGAGAGGGGGGAGAGAGAGAGAGGGGGGAGAGAGAGAGAGAGGGGGGACAGAGAGAGGAGAAGATGGGGTAAGAGAAAGAGGGGAGAATGAGAGATGGGGAAAAGAGAGAGAGGGGGAGAATGAGAGGGGGGGAAGAGAGAGAGGGGGAGAATGAGAGGGGGGGAAGAGAGAGAGGGGGGGAGAATGAGAGGGGGGGAGAATGAGAGGGGGGGAAGAGTGAGGAAGGGGGGCTAGAGAGAGAGGGGGAGAATAGAGAGAGGGGGGGAGAATGAGAGAGGGGGGGAAGAGAGAGAGGGGGGGAGAATGAGAGAGGGGGGGAAGAGAGAGAGGGGGGGAGAATGAGAGAGGGGGGGAGAGAGAGAGGGGGGAAGAGAGAGAGAGGGGGGAAGAGAGAGAGAGGGGGAAAGAGAGAGAGAGGGGGAAAGAGAGAGAGAGGGGGAAAGAGAGAGAGGGGGGAGAATGAGAGAGAGGGGGGAAAGAGAGAGAGGGGGGAGAATGAGAGAGGGGGGAGAATGAGAGAGAGGGGGGAGAATGAGAGAGAGGGGGGAGAATGAGAGAGAGGGGGGAGAATGAGAGAGAGGGGGGAGAATGAGAGAGGGGGGAAGAGAGAGAGAGAGGGGGGAAGAGAGAGAGAGGGGGGAGAGAAGAGAGAGGGGGGAGAAAGAGAGGGGGGGAAGAGAGGGGGGAGAAGAGAGGGGGGGAAGAGAGAGAGGGGGGAGAATGAGAGAGGGGGGAAGACGGGGGGAGAATGAGAGAGGGGGAAAGAGAGAGAGAAAGAGAGAGAGTGGGGAGAAAGGGGGGACAGAGAGAGGAGAGAGGGAGGGAAAAGAAAGTGGGAGAAGATGGGGTAAGAGAAAGAGGGGGAGAATGAGAGAGGGGGAAAAGAGAGAGAGGGGGAGAATGAGAGATGGAGGAGAGAGGGGGGGAGAATGAGAGAGGGGGGGAGAATGAGAGAGGGGGGGAGAATGAGAGAGGGGGGGAAGAGAGAGAGGGGGGGAGAATGAGAGGGGGGGAGGAGAGAGGGGGGAGAGAGAGAGAGGGGGAAAGAGAGAGAGAGGGGGGAAGAGAGAGAGGGGGGAAGAGAGAGAGAGGGGGGAGAATGAGAGAGAGGGGAGAATGAGAGAGAGGGGGGAGAATGAGAGAGAGGGGGGAGAATGAGAGAGAGGGGGGAGAATGAGAGAGAGGGGGGAGAATGAGAGAGGGGGGGAGAATGAGAGAGAGGGGGGAGGATGAGAGAGAGGGGGAAGATGAGAGAGAGGGGGGAGAATGAGAGAGGGGGGGAAGAGAGAGGGGGGAAGAGAGGGGGGAGAAGAGAGGGGGGAGAAGAGAGGGGGGAGAATGAGAGAGGGGGGAGAATGAGAGAGGGGGGAAGAGGGGGGGAGAATGAGAGAGGGGGGAAGACGGGGGGAGAATGAGAGAGGGGGAAAGAGAGAGAGAGGGGGAAAGAGAGAGAGAAAGAGAGAGAGTGGGGAGAAAGGGGGGACAGAGAGAGGAGAGAGGGAGGGAAAAGAAAGTGGGAGAAGATGGGGTAAGAGAAAGAGGGGGAGAATGAGAGAGGGGGGGAGAATGAGAGAGGGGGGGAGAATGAGAGAGAGGGGGGAGAATGAGAGAGAGGGGGGAGAATGAGAGAGGGGGGGAGAATGAGAGAGGGGGGGAGAAAGAGAGGGGGGGAGAATGAGAGAGGGGGGAGAAGAGAGGGGGGAGAGAGAGAGGGGGGGAGAGAGAGAGAGGGGGGACAGAGAGAGGAGAAGAGGGGGTAAGAGAGAGAGAGGGGAGAATGAGAGATGGGGAAAGAGAGAGAGGGGGAGAATGAGAGGGGGGAGAAGAGAGAGGGGGGAGAATGAGAGGGGGGGAAGAGAGAGAGGGGGGGAGAATGAGAGAGGGGGGGAGAATGAGAGAGGGGGGAAGAGTGAGAGAGAGGGGGGGATGAGAGGGGGGAGAAGAGAGGGGGGAAGAGAGAGAGGGGGGGAGAATGAGAGAGGGGGGGAAGAGAGAGAGGGGGGGAGAATGAGAGAGGGGGGGAGAGAGAGAGGGGGGGAGAATGAGAGAGGGGGGAGAATGAGAGAGAGGGGGGAGAGAGAGAGGGGGGAAGAGAGAGAGAGGGGGGAAGAGAGAGAGAGAGGGGGGAAGAGAGAGAGAGGGGGGAAGAGAGAGAGGGGGGAAGAGAGAGAGGGGGGAAGAGAGAGAGGGGGGAGAGAGAGAGAGGGGGGAGAATGAGAGAGGGGGGGAGAATGAGAGAGAGGGGGGAGAATGAGAGAGAGGGGGGAGAATGAGAGAGAGGGGGGAGAATGAGAGAGAGGGGGGAGAATGAGAGAGGGGGGAAGAGAGAGAGAGAGGGGGGAAGAGAGAGAGAGGGGGGAGAAAGAGAGGGGGGGAAGAGAGGGGGGGAAGAGAGGGGGGAGAAGAGAGGGGGGAGAATAGAGGGGGGAGAATGAGAGAGGGGGGAGAATGAGAGAGGGGGAGAATGAGAGAGGGGGGAGAATGAGAGAGGGGGAAAGAGAGAGAGAAAGAGAGAGAGTGGGGAGAAAGGGGGGACAGAGAGAGGAGAGAGGGAGGGAAAAGAAAGTGGGAGAAGATGGGGTAAGAGAAAGAGGGGGAGAATGAGAGATGGGGAAAAGAGAAAGAGGGGGAGAATGAGAGATGGAGGTAGAGAGGGGGGGAGAATGAGAGAGGGGGGGAGAATGAGAGAGGGGGGGAAGAGAGAGAGGGGGGGAGAATGAGAGAGGGGGGAAGAGAGAGAGAGGGGGGAAGAGAGAGAGAGGGGGGAAGAGAGAGAGAGGGGGGAAGAGAGAGAGAGGGGGGGAAGAGAGAGAGGGGGGAAGAGAGAGAGAGGGGGGAGAATGAGAGAGAGGGGAGAATGAGAGAGAGGGGGGAGAATGAGAGAGAGGGGGGAGAATGAGAGAGAGGGGGGAGAATGAGAGAGAGGGGGGAGAATGAGAGAGGGGGGAGAGAGAGAGAGAGGGGGGAAGAGAGAGAGAGGGGGGAGAAAGAGAGGGGGGGAAGAGAGGGGGGAAGAGAGGGGGGAGAAGAGAGGGGGGAGAATGAGGGGGAGAATGAGAGAGGGGGGAGAATGAGAGAGGGGGGGAAGAGAGGGGGGAGAATGAGAGAGGGGGAAAGAGAGAGAGAGGGGGAAGAGAGAGAGAAAGAGAGAGAGTGGGGAGAAAGGGGGGACAGAGAGAGGAGAGAGGGAGGGAAAAGAAAGTGGGAGAAGATGGGGTAAGAGAAAGAGGGGGAGAATGAGAGATGGGGAAAAGAGAGAGAGGGGGGAGAATGAGAGATGGAGGAGAGAGGGGGGGAGAATGAGAGAGGGGGGGAGAATGAGAGAGGGGGGGAGAATGAGAGAGGGGGGGAGAATGAGAGAGGGGGGGAGAAAGAGAGGGGGGGAGAAAGAGAGGGGGGGAGAAGAGAGGGGGGAGAAGAGAGGGGGGAGAAGAGAGGGGGAGAATGAGAGAGGGGGAAAGAGAGAGAGAAAGAGAGAGAGAGGAGAGAGGGAGGGAAAAGAAAGTGGGAGAAGATGGGGTAAGAGAAAGAGGGGAGAATGAGAGATGGGGAAAAGAGAGAGAGGGGGGAGAATGAGAGATGGAGGAGAGAGGGGGGGAGAATGAGAGAGAGGGGGGAGAATGAGAGAGAGGGGGGAGAATGAGAGAGGGGGGGAGAGAATGAGAGGAGGGGGGGAGAATGAGAGAGGGGGGAGAATGAGAGAGGGGGAAAGAGAGAGAGAGGGGGAGAATGAGAGAGGGGGAAAGAGAGAGAGAGGGGGAAAGAGAGAGAGAAAGAGAGGAAGAGAGAGAGAGAGGGGGGAGAAAGAGAGAGGGGGGAGAATGAGAGGGGGGGGAAAATGAGAGAGGGGGGAAATGAGAGAGGGGGGAGAATGAGAGAGAGGGGGGAGAATGAGAGAGGGGGGAAGAGAGAGAGAGAGGGGAGAATGAGAGAGGGGGGAAGAGAGAGAGAGAGGGGGGGAGAGAGAGAGGGAGAGAGAGGGGGAAGAGAGGGGGAAGAGAGGGGGAGAAGAGAGGGGGAGAAGAGAGGGGGGGAGAATGAGAGAGGGGGGAGAATGAGAGAGGGGGGGAGAATGGAGGGGGGGAGAGGGGGGGGAATGAGAGAGGGGAAAAGAGAGAGAGGGGGAGAATGAGAGATGGAGGAGAGAGGGGGGGAGAATGAGAGAGGGGGGTGTTGAGTGTGGGGGGGTGTATTGTGTGTGGGGGAATGTGTGTTGTGGGGGAGTGTTGTGTGTGGGGGGTGATGAGTGAGTGAGTGGGGGGTGTAGAGTGTGGGGGGTGTTGGTGAGGGGGGAGGATGGAGTGTGGGGGAGATTTGAGTGTGGGGTGGGAGTTGGTGTGTGGGGGGGAGATTGGTGAGTGTGAGGGGGGTTTGAGTGGGGGGGTTTGTGTTGTGTGGGGGGGTGTTGGTGTGGGGGGGGTGTTGGTGTGAGGGGGGGGTGTTTGTGAGTGGGGGGTGTTGAGTGGGGGGGTTGTGGGGGGGTGTTGGTGAGGGGGGGGGTTGATGAGTGTGAGTGGGGAAGAGAGTGGAGGGGGGTATGTGAGGGGGGTGTGTGGG